>NC_058022.1:11222482-11443028 GCF_019176455.1 Solea senegalensis | reverse complement strand
TTTAGAACTGGCTCAAAATATGACATTCCGTTATAGAACCCATTTGTCTCTATGGTTGCCAGATTTTGGGCCCACTACAACCAGGCGTTTATCAAATGGGACAAACACAAAATTGAAACTCTACATGCCCAGTTATGCAAATCCATTTTCCACATACAAAGCAGAATTAGGCCGATGCCCACAAATTATGAAAATTCAAAAGAGAGCATTTAAATTTTACAACACAAAGTGACACCGATATGCTCCATTACGAAGCCCGCACCCACAGAGAGACTCTACAGCGAGAGACCCCCTCAGTCAGCTGAGTCTGGGAATCCATTTACAAATACAAGCAGAACCAAACAGAGACCCAGTTCCACTAAACCGAATTATTGAAACACAGAGGGAAAATGATCTTGTACATTTTTTAAGAATCAATCAAAAAACAGAGCAAATTGGAATGTTATTTGACCCTAAACAGAGAATACTCACTGTCAGAATACCTGAGTACCTTGACCGATCTAAGACTGAGGAAATCCTTGACCTTGTACAGACTCGAGGGAGGCCGCCACAGGCAGACCTGGCTCCCAAAAGAAGACAGACTGTGCACCCACTGACTCACTTTCTTTTTGGTCAGTGTAATTACATTTTATTTTATATGCACACTATGTGAGTTTTATAGTTCAAGTAAAACTATCCTGTACAATCTACATGTGTGTAAATATCTTTAAAGTAAAGACATGGTGTACATGGTCGTTATTTATATTTTGTTTTATTTTTACACTTGCTTGGCAATGTCCGTATGTCTCCCATGTCAACAAAGCCCTTTGAAATTGAAATTGAAATTGAAAATTGAAATTGAATCGAGAGAGAAAGCAGGACCCTGCTCTGCAATGATGCAATAGCACGAAAACACTAAAGATATTTTGTTAAAATGGTGAAAAAAAATGGTGTAAAAGGTGAAAGTGTTACCAGAACAGTGACCAGAACAGAAGCTATGGCTCATGGCACTTCCTACAATGACAAAATGTTTACTGTGAAAGTGAAACATCACTGGGGAGATTATGTGGCCCTGGTGATTACCTCTTCTTTTTGAGTGCTTTCTTTTTACTCTATGATTTTTGTGAGGCGCAGTTTGTTGTCATGAGAAGTGTGTGTGCAAGTTCATCTTGCTTTACACAATTTGCAATGTTCCCGCAAAAGCAGGAGGACAAGAGAACAAATATCAATGTCTGACAGGAACACACAAGCCTTAATCAACGCTGGGCTGATTACTGCCATTATGTTACCATGTATTTGAATGTGATCATTGGAAACTTAATCTGCTTTTAAATGACAATATGGCAATCAGTACATGGTCATTTGCCAAGTAGAGATTCCACAGTGAGCACCATTATTGTGTTCACTTTGATTGGGGGCACACAGATAGAGTGCAGCTTCAAAGTGGACAGTCACAGTAATTAGAAATGTAGGCTATTGACATGTTTAAACTCCAAGTCAAAAGAAAAGCCGATGATTGCTCGCACATCTATTTCTTCTTGTAGTTTTCTTTTCTTTTTGCCACTATAGAGTAAGAAATATAGCGTTTTGACAGCATGTACTATATCATCATAATGTTCTTATCATTGTCCATGAGACCGCCTTCCATCAAGATGCAAGTAAATGTTTTTCCTCCTAAAGCACAAAGGGACAAACTTTCAGATCCACGCAACTGCTTAAATAAAGCGGTCAGTAGATAAAGAATAACAACAAAACATGAATATGACCCTACATATGGATTCTCAAAATAAATCCTGTATGAAAGGTTGAGAAGGTCCAGATGCAAACATATGATTTGTTGTCAGATAACAAACATGATATTCATTTCTTATCTGTTTTATAGATTTGCTAAAGCCCTGTAGGGAAGAGGCTGGGAATGTTGGCTGCGTGTATAAAATGTTTATGATACCAGGCTTCATGGCTTTCACTCTTCTCTTATATCATTAGCTGTTGTCCATTCTCTGATCCATGTGATTTAGTTGCCTAAATGTAATGAAGACAACGTAATGAAGACTTAGACATATCGTGTATGCAAATA
The DNA here is from genome assembly GCF_019176455.1 of Solea senegalensis. Classification (NCBI taxonomy): domain Eukaryota; kingdom Metazoa; phylum Chordata; class Actinopteri; order Pleuronectiformes; family Soleidae; genus Solea; species Solea senegalensis. The sequence continues at coordinate 11,440,972 of NC_058022.1, read as the reverse complement.
ACGCACCCATTGTGGCACTAATTAAGGATTATCTTATCTTAACACTGTAAACTGATTGTACAGTTAGCATACACATTTGTTTAAAAGCACATATAAGGCTGCAGATAAGTCATTGTCATTTCTGCCAAAACCTTCACTAATTTGTCTCATTATCTTGCGAATTATAGTTACACAGCCACATCTTTTTATTTAACCTTTATTTATACAGGTTATGTGCAATATAACACTGTCTTTTCACATAAGTGCAATACTCACGTGCAACACTGTAAATATGAAGCTCATACTGTAAATATTTTGGTTACTTAATGTATAGACTGTATATTCTGCTGCGGTGACACCATAAAATGTTGTCTTATTTTATGATAAGCCGATACACCCTTTGAGCAAAGTGACAAAAGAAATAATGCTCACACATTGCAGTCACATACACATGCAGATGACTCCTTGGCACAAAGCAATTACGAAAACTAACATGCACACACAGAGCTGAAGTCTGTAGGCTGTCAGAGAAAAATCACCTTCCTGTCAAATGACATCAGCCTCAATATCATTTAATTAATTTCAGTGTATATTAGCATTTCTTTCCCCCCACTTGTTGTTGTGTCGCTGTTCCCCCTGCAAGCCTCGTCCTGAGAAAAGCATCAGTTTGAAAAATGATGAGTACTTTGAGGCACTTCTCCATATCGCTCATCTCTTTTAATATCACCAGTGCAGTTATGTATAGGATTAAATGTGCAATTTAAAGGAGAGGCATGTCCCCCACATATAGTTTAATATAACTCATTGTCACCTGTAAAGGCTCTCCAATGATCTCACCTCTCCTTTGACATGTAGTTACAGTGAATGTGGTTAGTACAGATACGTAATTTAAATCAATTGTGTTTACATAAACAAAATAAACATAAGCAAAGTGCTGAGAGAATGCTCGCTAAAACATCTGGCATTTTAGACCACACCATGTTCATCAAAATTATAACAATATGCCACCCAGCTCAAGCATATAGTTTTTGATAGTGTGAAGTAATAAATGGTCAAATACTAAAGGGTGCATACAGTATACCCCTGAGTATTTCACCATTAAGAACACATCACCTTTGTTGGTGAAAACCCTGGTAATAGTTTATGACTACTGATTGTGAAGTCAGTCTTTGGTTGTGCCATTGATTCCAAACCATGTGGGACCTTTAATAATAGAGTCTAACTAATCTGCACTCTAAGCTCTCCTCTGCTTGGTGTGGCAATGCATAATAAGAGAAGAGAATCCCATGCTACAATGCAATAGCTGCAGATGCCTCCAACTGCTACACCAAAGGAAGTAAACAGTGGTTTGCACGTTGCTTGAATGTGCATGTTTTGCAGTTCGCTCACTCACTGTGACATCAAAAGTGACCTTTTATGGGGGGGTTGCCTCATGCAGCTCACAGTGTAGCCGGACCTCTGATTTGAATATTGATTGTTCCCTGTTGTGTATAATCATTAAAAGACACAACATGCAATTTGAGCATTTGCTATTTACAATTCATTACATTACATACAGGATTGGGGCAGATTTGGACATAAAGAAACAGCAAGCCATGTTTCCATTATGGTACTGTTTGGTTTGGTACGATACGGTTTGGAATGGTAAAGCCCTTGGTGAGGCTGGAGTTTCGACTGAGAACAGTAGCCTTACTTCTTAGGTGGGGTGTGCGCTTTGCTTGATGGCCATGTCAGTGAGATACGTAGCATGACGTTGTAGCGGCTCACCGAAAACGAACATTAGCGGACACAACACATCGGACAACAGAGGACATTTCGTTTTTCTAGCTAGTTTGTGGCTGTTTGTCTCAACAAGACTCTCAATAAGCTCTGCATGAGAATAGACTGTGGGTGTAGAAGAAAGGGATTGAAGCTCTTCTGTCGCCCAATCTCTTGACTGTCGCGGGGCTAACTCCACCAATACCGTACTGTACCATTACTCTGGTACCCCAAGGGAAGGGTCCTGAAAATGGAACGGTTGGGGACAGTTATTTTAGTAACACAAAAAAATATGTACTGTATCATAATGAAGCGTTCCACTCAGTGGAAACATGCTAATAGTTCCTTGAAGTGCTTGGGAAAGATCTCACCATTAGATGTCACATGCAGTATTATTACACAGTGCCCTGTAAAATATAAATAGCTTCAGAATACTGCCTTGAAGTCAGTAATGGCAGTGGTGACTCTGATGTTATCAACACTCACACATTAGCCTAAACAAGATAATGTGGCCTCTGTGAAAGCTGTGCGTGATGCACTGCCACATAAGCTGCCATCTGTTGCAATTCCCAAACACTCACAGTAATATTTCAGGATATGAGCATTTTGATGACGTGTTGTAAATTTAGTGACTCATTCACCCTGAGTTCTGTGTGAACTGCCCTTGCCCCTGCGATGCGAGGTATTTTTTTGTCTCTGCCTTCATTCCTCTTCCCCTGCTGCATTTGCAGTCAAACGTTTGTGGTTATGAAGGCCTCATCACACAGGGTGTCTACAGGTATAAACAAGTTAAATGTAATACTTTTTAAGACCTTTTAATACCACTTCTAAATGAAATTTAAGACCAAACGAACGATGGAAATACAAATAAATATACAGTAATATTTCCAAGTAAACGCAGTGATGTCTGTATGACAGATTTTAATCATGAACAACTGTCTCTAGAAAGGATCTGGGTTGCAGGAGGATGTTTACAAAATGTAATGTGGACCCATGGCCATGGATCAGTATGTTGTGGCCACAGTTTTGTTGTTTTTTCACATGACATGTCTGCGGCTCCATAAACTATTGACAGTGCTCCTGAATTAATACTGGTCTTATATTTAAAGTTCCAGTGGGTCATTTCTGTTGTCATAACACTGCTAGCCTCTCTACATCCACCTTGAGCTCTAAAACAAACTGCTGGAAGAATATAAAAATAAAATATAACTAAACCCACTTTTCTTTCCTACCTTATTTTGAAAAATGTCAAGACGTGGGCTGAGACCTGAGGGAGTGGAGCAGTGAGGGGCCATGCTCTGTTAGTGAAATCTGACACTGAGTTGCAGCTGTCTAATGAGGTCCTCCATGCTTCATGTGATGGAGAGAGAACGGTGACAGAGCAACAGCTCCAGCATTTAAAAAAAGGGGGGGAGGAGTCTGAGACGACAAACCACGATAGTGATGAAAGAAGGAAAGCTGAATTTATCACAACATGTAACATTTCAATAAACTAAACTGAAAAATATCTGCACCTGGATCAATAAATAACATTACTACATACTTTTATACACTGGTTTTCACACTTTTTTGTGAGAAAAAGTGAGTGTAGAGACATTCCTGAAAGGATGGCTCCAGATCTATTTTCCAACTGTTCGCTGCCATTTCACTTTAGCAGCTATGCTTCCGCCTTCCCTCTGTCAGTCGTGACGTAAAACACATCACTCTGTGATAGAAATGTCACCACAGACACTAAAACACAACACTGCTATACAAAGAAAAACACAAAAGAGAATTGTGTGGATCTGATCTGACAATGGTTCAAATTTAACAGACATTCTTTTATATTTAAAATGTATGCACTACACCTTTAATGAATTGTGTGGATGAATCATTCTTGAACTATATCAGGTATCATCCTGTGTGTATGTGGATTCTCTGTTCTCTTCACTTTTCGTCTCTACACAGTTTTCTGCTAATCCCCACATATGCACACAAAGTCACGACCAGACACTCTGCCATCCACTCAATGCCACCCAGGGATGACACTATCTGATATCTCCCCAGCAGATTAGGGCCTTAGATTGCAGCACCATAAACAAGTACCTGATCAAAGCATTGTGTCACGGATTATCTCCTTCAGAAACATTGTACGGTAGAATTGACACAGATAAAGCTGCAAAATGTCAAGGAAGCTTGAATCCTAATTGAGTTTCAGCTCAGTTGTGCAAACCTGCCAGAGACATCGACTAGTATTTGAAAGAAAGCATCAGAAGTCATAGTGGAGATGGTGTTGAGATTTTCGAAAAGCACAGAAGATGTTGGTCTGTCTGTACTGGCAAGCTATCAGATATAAACAGCACAAGATGTTTGCCATTCCACCAGCCAACAAACGTGCTGAACTGTCACTCTTGTTGTGATTGCAAAGAGAGGGAGACAGAGGGTAGACAGTTTGCAGAGCTTCGCCAGCACGGCTGACTGTGATTTATATCTATGTGTTATACTAAGTGTAAAACTCTAGTGTCAATGAGGGGATTTTCCATTATACATGTAGTCTACGTTATTAACCATTAAAGACAAAGAAAAGAAAACATGTACTTTTAAAATCTAGGGACAGAACAACATCATACTGTATCAATATGCACAAGAACAAGTTTACTGAAACAGTTATTTTCAAATTGTCTGCTATCTGATAGTGCTGATGATGATGATCTTACAAACCTAAATAGTGGGTGATATTTATGTCCTCCATGTTTTATAAATTGTGTGTTTTTAGTAACGCATCCTTTGATGGTTCTTTGGCAGAAAGATTTTACCTTGTTTTACCTAGTTTTCTGGAAATTTCTCCCTGTGAATGTGATCATGTGACAGGTGCTTATGGGCCACCAAAAGCTGCCGAAGAGCATATATCTTTATACTAGAACATGTGTCCTCACAAAGTGGTTCAGCTAATTGAGATTGGCCTGTTTAATATCTTTGCAAACAAGGCTGGCTCATCTCTACCTTTATCTCACTCTACCTTATATACCACTATCTTTTGGGGTGTCTGGTCCTCTCTTCTCCCCTTCTGATGCTGCACTCTGTGGGAGAGGTAAGCAGCATGTGCTTGTGTTAGTTCCACATTGTTTAACACTGGCATTAGTTTTCTTGCCTTGTGTCAGGTGGGAGAGAGGGCACATTTTCGGGTGTTACACATTCTGACGGGAGTTTGTTTTATTTGCCTCGTATCAGGAATAAAGATATCAATTGTGTGGCTAATTCTTCTCATAGAAGAATGCATAAATGGATTTTCTCCTGGGGTCCTGAACTTATATTTTTCTGAAACTGCCTCTCAGAGTGGCAAAATCTCAAAACATCAGCCTCGCTTTTACCTGTAGACAAAGAATGCGCTACTTTAGGAAAACGATGACATCATATTCCCAGCTCTCGTGATGCCGTCTTTGCAGGGAACTTTTTGAAAACAACAAAGGATCATAGATTCTGTCTGTCCCAGTTGTCCCAAGTAACTAATGTGAATCTAGTGATCTACTGGAACATGGTTGTCCTTTCTCTATCAAATATGATGAAGAATATGATGAAGAAGTATCCAACAGTCCATTCATGGTCCATTGTGTCCATCAAGAGTCAAATATAAAAGTAAAGTAATTAAGGGAATTCTGTGCTATACCTTTTTTTCTTTGGAAGGGGTGTTCCAGTATGTAATTGATGAATAGCAGTGGTAACTGAGAGCTACAACCTTCAGTTGAACTTGAATTCATATGTGCATCAATCATTTTCCCCATTTTATAACATAATGGCTACTCGAAGCTCTGATTGCTGAGAGTTTTGTCCTTGTGTGCATGTGTGGTAGTGGTGCTGGAGGGGGGAGGGTGCATGGGCTTTTAACAGAAGGGGCCAGGAAATATCTGTCTCCATGGAGACAGATATCTCTTACTTTATTTCCAAACTGTTCAATCTAAGCTGTCCCTCGAATATGCTAATTGCAAATTCTGTCCATCCTGGTCTCTCCCAATCTTCAGCCTTGATACTCATCTCCACCTACTCCACCTTGCCAATGGAGACTTCTGTCCACCTACATCTGTAGGACAAGGGACACTCTTTTGATGACGAGAATGTTTGCGTTCTGGGGTCTTCCAGGGAGGACAGGTGGTTTGAATGAGAAGTGAAAGAAGCCATGGATGTCAACCTGGAGAAACCATCACTCAACAGAGGAGGTGGACTAAGACATCATCTATCAGCGACCTACAATGCTGTCCTGAGCTTCCTTTCTAAAAGAATCAATAGTCATACACAGAACAACAAAACTGAACTCACAACACTCACACCATAGCACACTCTGTCTCTCAGGTGACCCTAAAGACCCTCTTTCACACCTTCAATTAGGTGAAAGCAATGATCTGAAACTGGGTCAGAGGTGTGAACGATCTGCATTGTTCAAGTTAACGACTCTCTAGACAACGTTCAGCCTTCCAGGGCTAAATACCTGTTTTTTTCCACCAGTTCATCGGAAATGAAGAAGCCTCTTGGATGAGACGTTGCCACATTTCTTACCACAGATGGTATGTTGTCATTATCTTTGGTTGTCCACACATTTCAAAACTCCAACAACTGAGCTCTTGAATCCTGAATGTGTCTTGCTCTTTTAGGAAAACGTGTCAAGATGCTGCACAGCAGAACAGTTTGTATTCTGATTCTTTGTTTCCAGTCATCACAGAGAAGATGTTCCAGTTACATTTTTGTTCCATGTGCAAACAGACAAATATCACATGGACCTTTCTCTGTGCCATTCTGGCTTTTCAATACTCTCTTTTATTCTTAGCTTTGCTCGCTGTTCAACCTTTTTGCCAGGGTCCAGTTGAAGGAAAATTGGTTTAATTACCTGGCTTTGTCTCAAACGTCAATGCTGAGCAGCAAAACAACCTTACATGGGAACACACCTTCTTATTACCATATCATTCTCATCAGTGTCATACCCAGAGAAGGCACATGCTCTTTAAATTATTCCACCTATCACCTAGGTGTTGGCTAATGAGCTCCCTAATTTAATTCATTACTCTACCATACAAGGGTTTGACTAATGAGAGTGACCCTTTACTGAATACAAAACCAACATCTGACAGTAGTGGGGTGAGTAGAGATGGGGGGTGAGATGATTTGCTTTTCTTGTGTGTTATATGATAGATAATATATTTGTAAAGACTATAACAAACAATGCACCAGCCATTAAAAGAATAAAAGCAAATATTTGAGAAATGACTCAAGGATATATATTTTTAATTTACCCTGCTTGAATTTTGCATTTATTAAATGTAGCCAAACATTAACATTTTACTTATTTACTGGACAATGAAAGGACATGGACATGGACATGTTCCATTAGGGATTAGGATTGATTCAAATGAGGAAATTAGGTTAATTAAAAAAATCATCAGTAGGAAAAAGGGTGAACTTGCATTTCTATTATTCAAACACAATGGGATAGAGACAAGCTAATTGCAGAAATCAGACTTAATTTCATGCAACACGTCATGCAGACAACATTGGGGCAAAAGCAGATGCAAATACTGGTTCAGTTCCTTGCGAGACAAGGGACAAGATCAAGACGCGATTCAAGTGACAGTCTTAGAAAGAGAAAGAAAGGGAGAAAGGGCTGGCCAGTGGTATATGGGAGTGAAAAATCTGTTTAAATAGTGTGATTGAAGCCCATAGAAAAAATCAGGCATTTGAGCATAATTCTACATACAATACTAGACTGTATAAAAATGTTATTTGATAGAGAAGAGCTATAACTGGAGTTGGCTATGATTTTACAGTCATTCATTTCTCAAATACGATTCACTTCAAAATGCAAAACTTTTAAGGCTGCTGGCATGAAACATAACCTTCCATAGAAAGACAGCTGAAAAGAGAGGGGCATCTGCCTTCCTCTTTGCCTAACCTTTCAATTCTTTCCCTCTCTCTCTCTCTCTCTCTGACCAAAAATTGAAAAAGAGCCCTTTCTTCACTGAAAGGGACTTTCATTTTAGTTTGGTGAACCAGTTGTATCAGTGACACGAGAAGGGGAACACATTCATCCTCAGCCTCATGTGCCCTTTTTACGTCTTCCTAATCTCTGTCTCTCTCTGCAAGCACAGACCACAATGGAAGAAGTCCATTAAGGCCTATCTTAATAAAGAGGGACAGGACACAAAGGCACCCTTACAGAGGAGAGTGGTGATCAGAGAGGTAAATGAGTAGTCCAACTTGTCCACTCATTCCCCAGTGGACAGAACAAGGCTTCGGACTTCAGTGTGTGCCAATATAGCAGGAGAGGGTCATGAATGGAAAGGTACTGCCATCAACTCTCCAACAATCTGTCATCACCACAGATCCCTCTGTTTTTTCCTTATTATACACCTCCTTCTGTTTTCTTGGCGTTGTCTTAGTTGTCTTTTCAAACCAAAGTAACTATTGTTCATCTGAGGCAAAGAGTTAGAGCTTCCTGAAGGGGGGCATAATGAGTAATTATCTGGTTTTACTGACCTCCACTCAAGACTCAAGGTTCTCCCATGTTGTTCTGTCTGTATGTAATTATAATTCATTAAAAAGATTGGTTCGGTACTTCCTGATTGACTCTGCGCACAATCGCGATTAGAGATTAATGCATTTCTTCGGGATTTTGACGTCTTTTTAACATTGTTTGGTTTGATTCCTGTGTGATTGTTTTAGTCTTTCTTGATTCTGAACACTTATTGCACACTTGCCTTCTGCCTGTAATGAGGGCAACAGTTACTAAATGTACATGCATCCCATGCTTTTCTGTTGGTTTTGTAACCTCAAGCTGTTTTCAGTCACAATATACCTTCACGTTGCACAATATTTGGACAGTATCTGTACCATATTTGGAATTACACTTTTTTTTTATCAGACCTCATTTCCCCTTACAACCTGCCTCAGTGCAGTGTGGCCTTCTGATAAGAAATGTTGACAGATGGGACATCTTGCCCACCGTGGCACTATGCCTAAGACTAGTGCCACCTCCCTCTCAAGACACAGTGCATGGATTGTAAGCCTGCTCAGAGAAAAGAGAAGTTATTTAGTGGAGGGGGATGTTCCCATTAGGGTGATGAATGGCCTAATTACTGGAAGTAAACAGCCCCTGGGAGATAAAAGACGAACCAGGGTCTACCAGTAGGGATGAGTCCCTGTATTACAGGCCCCATCCAGCCTGGATTAGGGAGGGAAGCACAGCTTGATTGTATGTGTTTGTGTGTCATTGTAAGCACCTTCACACGTTCCTTGGGGTTTCTAAATCCTCATTGCTTTTTATGTATCTCCTTGGTGACTGGTTGCGGTGATCACATGGGTAAATCGAGTGCTTGTTTTATCCGTCTGATTACATCCAGCCATCCATCTGCTACCGCTTTATCCTCCACATGAGGGTCGCAGTGGGCGCTGGTGCCAATCCCAGCTGACATAGGGAGAAAGGCGGGGTACACTCTGGACAGGTCGCCAGTCCCCCACATAGAGCCACATAGAGACATACACACCTACAGTCAATGTAGAGTGTTCTAATCCTAGTCCTCAAATCTGCATTTTTGGATGGTGGGAGGAAACCGGAAAGGCCCTTGTTCCAACTGGGTGGCAAACCCTGGTCTTCTTGCTGTCAAGGCAAGAGTGCTATAATGTGCATTTTCAATGTTTAACATCAACTGGAACTTCAATGTAATACTGTTTTATTCTGATGTGATGTTGGTATTTACAGTTCTGTTTCTTAAACTAAGAAGGTAATAACAATAAATGACTGATGGAGTTCATCAGACAAGGGTGAACCACTCAAGCAAAGAGTTATTTTCAGCCATCCATTTACTGACCAACATCAGTTGGCCTGTTACACTGCCGAACCAAACCCAGTTGAGCCCTGGTGTTTTTATTCATACTTCCATGCAATTTAGTGAGATAAATCATGCTGCCTTTTGTGATTGAAAGTAACTGTTTACCATATTTCCTGTCTTTGCACTAAGGGTTAGCCATTAGCTTAAAAAACAACTCACTGCTGTGCATGCAGAGCGATTTTTCATCTCTGTTTGATCTCAGATCTTATGCTCATCAGACTCTGGTAAAGTCTTAAATTGTCAGGGTGTTCTCTGAAGCTTTAGATATTTGTGTGTAGCCGAGTGTCTACTTACCTTTGTGCTATAATATAGCACAAAGGTATGAAAGAAAGCCACACGTCTTAAAAAAACAACTCTACATGCTAATACTGATGTGCCTTCTTTGAATATATTGGAATATATTGGGGGGAAAAATGCGATGGATTTCATATCAAGGACCACAAAGACACCTACACACAGACCATCACATAAACCACTATTATCTCAGTCAATGTCCCCTATACCCTGCTGCCTCTGTGTCTCCCCGTCTGTCCAGACTGAGCTATTCAGCATTTTTTATGATCGATTACACCGTTAGTCAGGGGGAACCACTGGGCCAGTGGGGATCGGCAAAAACACAGATACTCACACACGCTCCTATTCTGCAGAGCACATGTTTAAAAGCCTCCTTTAACCTTGATCATGAACGATGAAGAACATGACACCTAATAAGTGTTTTTCATTGTTCACACTCCCTGTAAATTCATAAATCACCCCCAGCTTGCACAGTCAAGGGTAGGGTGGACAGTACAGAACAGTGAAATTGTGTAGGTGAATGGGCAATGATGAAACACTGGATAGACTACAACTACTCCACTCCAGTTTGTATCAGCATATTATAGTCTGTGGCCCAAAGTGGAACAAACCAAGGCAAATATACACAAAAATTAAAAACAATATTTTTATGTTTCAGATTAGGTCATTTGTATTAATCCCATGTGTATACAATATAGAATATGATGTGGAAAATTCTAAAATTATGTGAAGCATCATAATTGCCTCATTAGGATGCAAAAAGTTTGTATTAGAAAATCAAAAGCCCAGAGAACACTGGAGAACTGCAGTGTACAGTACAAGCCATTGTTTTTGCATGGTTTGCTTATTTTAGATCCAATATATCATGTAAGGACATACTTCAATGGATTTTAAAAGTATGACATTGGCATTGAAGAGCTTTAAAACCATTTAACAAGACATTTTCGATCAGTGTTACTATACTAATTCCAAATAAAGGCTTTGAAACTCTAACCTTAAATAGAACGTAAATTTGAACGTAGATGACAACGAAATAGCTGTTTTTGAAAAGTGTGGGGGAGTGAGCGGTACAGTACTGTCTCCTCACAGAATTTAATCAATTTGGGAGGGCGGTGGTGATACCCAGCACTATTTGTGACCCTTGCATCAGCATTGGATGAATAAAAAGTATATGTCAGTGCAAATGTACATGCATCATCGGGATACCAATGCCGATGGTATAAAGGTCAAAAGGTAACTGGAATGTGGATCCGTTTGAGTGGAAGAGAAAAAAATTGACACTGGGCCTCTGATCAACAGTTGCCAATCTTTAGGGGGGGGTGGAGGGGGCTACCATGCCAGCCTGCCATGGGAGGCAGTGCCATGGCAGATGGGAAATCAGCAGGTGGCTCTCTGGGAGAGCACTGGCAACAATACAAACCCTATAAGGTGGGTAAGACACTTTCATTCCCCCACCTCCCACTTAAACCCAGCTCACTCACCTTCCCCATCTCACCCACCTCCTCACAAAATAGGAATGAATGATCTATTTGCTGGCACTAATATTTCTGTGGTGTTTTTTCTATTTATCAGCCTTTATTTCTCCAGCTATCTTCGTTAGCATGCTGCCATTTAGGTCCTAATAGTTGCAGCAGTGAAAAGAAAGTCACCATCAGGTACAAAAATGATGACAGGGAAAAGTGGCTATGAGATTGCTCCAGTGAAAAATTTCCTTAATACATACTCCTCGAGACAGAGTTCCTTTTAGATGGGAAATGAAGTCTACACTCTGAAACAAAAGCTTTCGTATGACACAAGCCCGAGTGGGACAGTTCTCATGAGTGCACAATGTTTGCACAGATAGTGCCCATTCCATTTACACTATTGGACCGGCTTGGCTGCACCTTCTGTTACACACTTTATCCATCTTCTTATTCTCTTTCCTTTTCATTGTGGAGAAGAGGCACTCCCTGCTCATCATCTCCCACTGAGGAATCTGTTTATTTCAACAAGCCCACTCCTCCTGCAACAACCTCTCCCCCGTGTTCACTCAAACCCTGAAGTGTGGATCATAGGATATGAAAAGGGCTTTAGCAAGTAAAGCTCTCCTCTTCCCCTCACCACACATTTCTGGTAGTTATTCATTCATGACAAAACCCATTCACACTCTGACAGCCTATGTCCCTACTGATGTATGGTGTTGTCTCCTGCCACGATACCGGGAATGTGCACTATAGGGTCCCTGCTGCCTTGCACCCCTCTCCCCCCCTCTTGTCCTGAATATGGCTTCAACCCCAGCAGGATGTGACGTTGGGTTTGGGGGTTTATTTATATATGCGGTGGCTTTGATACATGACAAAGAAAATACGCTGATGGCGGTGAGCGCCAAGAAATCTGTTTAAGATCACACGTCTGAGAGCAATGGCCCCGCCATGTGAATATGAATGAAGGAGAGAAATTAATGGTATTGCCTTTCCCCCCTCTCTCTCTCTCTATCTCTCCCTCCCTCCCTCCCTCCCTCCCTCTGTGTGTGTATGTGTGTGTGAGTGAGTGTTATTTATTCACATTTCATTCAGTGAGCGCACAACTCCCGCGGTTTCTCTGGCAGACCTGGAAAATGCAGGGATGGGAGCGGGCAGTAAGATGAATATGATTGCCCTCACTGTCTGCTTCGATGGTTGAGTGCAAGGGAGTCAAATCTGTTTGTGAAGCTGTTTGTAATGGTAAGGGTCAACTTGTAAATCAACCTGTGTTGTGGTTTTTTTTGGCCTTAGAATTCACGAGCGAACATAAAGGAAGTCTGATCCCTTCGGAGAATTATGTGCATCATAACCAGCATACATGATTGCTTTATATAAAGCCCATTTGAATGATGGAGGTAAGGAAAATGCAACCCTTAGAGTTGCAAATAATGTGTAAGTGGATGTAAAAGGCAGCGTTTGCAAGATAAGATAATATTACTCATTACAATTCCTGTAGGCACATAAAACATATGTATATACATATATACATACATAGAAAAAGTATATAAAATAGAAAATGTGTACGTATTGCACATGACATTAGAATATGATGAAGTGATTATTGTGTGGAGTTGAATAGTCTTATGGCAGTGGGGATAAATGACCTGCGGTAGCACTGAAGGACCTCCTCAGGGCCATAACTGTGTGGTGCACTGGGTGGGAGGTGTTGTCCATAATGGATGTTAGTTTAACTGACATCCTCCTGTCTGCCACCTCCTCGATGGAGTTCAGTGGGCAGCCCAGGACAGAGCAGACTCTCCTAACCAGCTTGTTCAGTCTCTTCCCTGCTGCCCCCTGCCCAGCACCACACAGCATAGTGGACCACAGAGGCCACCACAGCATCTTAATGAAATTACCAGGAATTATATGAAATAATACTCAATATATACCTACCAGTGTTTCTATGCTCTGTTTGGTGAATGGTTGAAATACTGTGAATAATCATCTCAGAAACTGGCTGAAAGAGAAAGTGTAAAAATTTATACTTGTACTGTATACTTGCAATTATTATGATTATTATTATGATTAGTAGTAGTAGCATTACTAGCATATAGTTTATTTTACTTGGTTGCATATTCTACATTATCCCAAATGTCTATTTTCGAACCAAGATAAATGTTGAATGTTTTAAACAGCTAACAGTGTCACTTTGTCGCCTGCAGCGTCCTTATTTACCATTTTACTCACAATTACCAGTGTAACAAATGACTAACCCATGACTAACCCTCTCGTGATTGTGTCCAGTTTTACACCATCTTTACAGTATTATTTTACTACAAATTGAGCAGATGAAGGGTGTTAGTCAGCGGAAGTATGAATCTTATGATACCAGAAGAACAAGCTGAGCAAACATTAGCATCAGCTTTGATCAGAGCCCCCTCTGAGACTAGTGCCCAAGTAGAGAGAACTGAACTTTTATGTAAAAAAAAAGTGTATTTAATCACTGATTTGCTTTTGCAGAGGATTACTTGACTCCTGATCAATAGACACTGAAGAAATCCTACAAAACCGAGGTATTTCACAACTCTTTGTTGACGTTTAAAAAAAACAAAAACATCTTATCAGTTTCTTTGTATAGAACTCACTCTTTAGGTTATTTGCGCTAATTTAGAGTGGTTTACTGTTTCATACCATGAAATAGATCTTTTCTGTAACTTAACTGGATTCTTTTGTACAAATCAAATACTTTATCACCCCATTTGTTAAGCCTACATGTGTGTCAAAAAAGTAATTTGGCAAAGGAACAGGTCTCCACATGGCGATCTATTATAAGCTTTGCATCTCAGATCAAGAATTGGCTGGTACCCCACTCTCTCACACTCCTACCTACTCCACCATGAAGCCTCTGTTGACTTCTCTTTCAATACCCCATTTGTTTGGTTGAAATAGAAAAGAGATTGTTTAGTTTATAATTCAGTTTATTATTGACTAAAATGTATTTTTGTTGTTCTGACAATTTGATTTACAATCAGCAGCCAAGAAAAGCTAAAAAGTACTTCAAAATCAAATATTGAAAGGTATTACAAGTATCAAAATGTGCACTGGCAATGCTTTGATCCAATATATGTGCGAGAATATCTCAGTTGTCAAACTGTATCTAATTGCCAGAATAAATTGCCTATTAATAGGAATCTCAACAGGAAACAAACTCATTGGAATGAACTTTCACTGGTGACAGATGGTTATAAGAAACATTCAATTTGTTTTGAAAGGAGGTTTTAAAGCAACAGAGGAATAATATTTATTTTAAAATGTTGAATGTCAGAAACTATCATGTAAATTAGGTTCTTTATCTGTATTGTAGCTATACTAAGTCCTTTGTGGTAAAGCATTCATAGTTGGACTGAATGTGAAATTGCACATTTTGCTCTGATAACAATATATACTAATAGCTGAATACAATAGTCTAGACTTGCACAACAAATCGCATATTGTATAGACGGAAGATGGCTTGTCAGGCATCTGTTAGCTGTCAAACTCTCCCTTAAAGCTAGAAAGTAGTTTCAAACTAAGCTGCTTCATTCATGCATGTTAAATACGTCTCATCTTGAGTCACCTTCACCTGGCACTCAATAAAACCACAATTCATTATTCATATTAGTGCCAGCAAGGAACTCGCCCACTCAACCCTCACAAAATACTTTGGCTAAGAGGATTTGGCCAATATCTTATTAGCTTAAAGGCAACGTCTCATTCTGCCCTCACTTTTATTTGGGCAATATTGCTCTGGATTAACACTCTAAATAACAAATGCCACCAAGCCACTTAATCTGGCTTTGTTCACATTAATTCAATTTAACATTTCCCTAGTTCCATCTTTTTTAGGACTCTGAAAATTGTCAAGTTAAAGGCTACAAGTTAAAGGGAAAATAGGAGACGACATGAGGAGCACACATTTTATATCAGCACAGTACCAGCTCCTTCTACACTAATGTGTTACTCTTCATGCTGAGCTCTAAGGTAACAAACACTGTCACACTCGTAAAGCTTCACCAAAGAAGAGTACACCATGTCTACGCGTGTTTCTTTAAATCATCACAGTATGACATGACAAAAACAGGAGGGGAAAGCTCCTTCGTTCTTCTTTCAGTAGCGACAAAACTGTCAAAGTCTTTTCTATTCACAGACAGTCCTTGTCTACAGATTTGTGTGGGAAGCTTCTGTCTGCTCTGTTATCATCTGCTAACTTTTCAGCTTTTCATCCTCCAAATGTTTTGCCTTTGTCTTTAACCATGATCACTTTGCATTAATGAAGTGTGTAAAGGTAACAATGCTCCCTGCTTTGCTTGTTCGATTATGGCTGTCACATGGTTCATTCAAGGCTGTTAGATATTGTTTAGTCCAGTTTCACCAAATACACCATTGTTTGAACGATCAATGACGATAGTTTCCTGACGCCCTGGTCGATCAGTTGCCTTCATCCCTTTGTGTGAGCTTCCCTCTAGGATCGTCACATCTTGTACTGTATGTCACTTTGGAGTTAAGCATCCAGTGAGACTCTGTCTGTATCACTGCCAGACAGGCAAAGTGGGCCAACACATTTCAGAGAATTTCAGCATACAGTACCTACACCCCAGGGGCGGTTACAAGAACTCACGCCAGCACATTGTCATCCCCCTTAGCCATTTTCTAGTCAGAGACATTTGCTACGCTGCCAATTTTTCCCCCTCGCTGCTTTTTGCTTGTATCTGACACATCCTTGTTGTTCATTTCTTATATATGCCATCTTCCCCCAGCTGCTGCAGCTCTTCCCAGCCAGTCAGGACCATTAAATTGGTGTTTACCAGCAGCAGAGATTGTGTCCCAGTCTCAAGCAGGGCCACCCAAACATTCCATCAACATGAATAAATTATGGCTGTGACATTACACACGCAGCACTCCCCGGACCTCAGCGTCATTGAGGTTCAAATGGGAAGTGGGGCTGTTGGGGTGGTAACAATGACTGTGTAGAGGATGCACAACACAGCCACACTTACTCACAGAAGACACAAATGAAGCCAAGAGGATCCAGACTGGGGTGCTGCTATCTTGAGCTCATGATGTCATTCAGAATCTGAGACAATACAGTAGTGATTGTGGGGAGGAGCCACAGCACCAAGTCACAAGGTGATTTGGTTTGGACATGGCATTTAGTGTCAGGGCAAATAGACACGGGTATAAATGAGAGGAGGTCCATTGAAAAGAGCTGAGTGGTCTGGTTTCTGTGCTTGCTGTTTGATTTACATTTAGGATTTGCATACAGTAAGCCTACTGTCATTGTGCTGCAAATCCATTCATCAATCAGAATGAATTAATTCACTGCTTTAAACACTCTCACCTTCATAAAAGTGTGTGCACTGTCAAGAAGAATTCCCTTTTGTTAATAGAATCACTGACATACCAATGGAGTGACAATGCTTTAGAAATTTCTTACATTTGGGACCTGGGGAACAAGCCCAAACCAGGGGAAGTGAAAATGATTATTATTATTATTATTTTATTTTTATTTTTTTTTTTTTTATCGTTATTATTATCATTAATAATAATAAGAAGAAGAATCATAATAATAATGATAATCATGGAGGGACCCATGGGGTCTTTGGAGCACCAGCCCATTCTCATTCCTTGAGTGTCATATACCACCATGCTGTCACTGTCCCTCAGCATTGCTTTACAGACGCACAAGGTATCCTTCTGTGGCTGAAAGAGACGCACCAGGTGGTGCATTAAGACACTCAGATCACAGTGAGAGCCAAGAGTTGGATATCCACTAAGCCTTACCCGCATATCTATCCTCACCCTAACCTCAGTCCTTTTCTTGGCCCTAACCTTAACTTCAGTCCTTTATCCTGACCCCTAACCCTAACCTTAACTTTAGAGTCAATAGAGCTGGTCGCTGACATCACACAACCAAGGTAGCGCCCCCTTGCAAGATACTACGCTGATCATTTCTATAGACATATCTACGAGACGACACATAAATCAGACAATATATCACACAACTCGTCTCTTCGCTGGCTGTTTTCACCATAAAAGTGAAGATTGTAGATTGTTATTGCCAAAACAGGAGACAAGCTAATGGGTGAGCAGTTTACCAGATGTCTACAGATCCAGAGAGACAGTGGAGGTGAATCCATGCTATGAAACATAGTGAGCAGAACAAGACAGAGCAATGGGAACTGAAAAGTCATGGATTTTGTGGTCAACTCTGCGCAAATAATGGACTCAGCCTAACTGACATATAAGTTTGCACGCTGCAATTATTTACATTACGATGCCCTTTGCTAATGCTGCGTTATGCTAATGTATCCACTTATCCTTCCAGTGACACAACAATGCTATTTTTATCCGGTAGACTCCAGAGTTGAATGTTTGCCGCAAAGCCAGATTGCATCCATTTGTTTCCCTCCAGGCTCTCGTAAACTTTCAGTGACTCTCTGGAGAAAGATGAAGGGAAGTTAATCAGGAAGTTAAAGATGTCAGGATACTGCAGGTCGGGAATAATAAAAGTACGCCAGGGCATTATAAGGGTCAGATATATTCACTCCGTGAAGTTTTGCGACGTATCGGTTGGTCGCTGTGAATTTAAAGTGCACAGTGAACTCTGACAGGTTGGATTCAGAACCTGTCCCATTCATTTTTGTCACACCTTAGGCTGCCAACACGGCGGTTTATAGGGACCGAGACACTGTGAACATGTTGGGAGCACACAGTTCACAAAGAACAGACAAATTGGGACAGATGACTGTGAGCTGGAGGATAAATACAAGACACAGACAGTAAAAAGAAACACAAGGTTGGAAACACCAAAGTACAGTAAAACACGCCATGCTGAAAGAAATACACAAAAAAAAACCATGGCAGATACTTTGAGAGGTCACACACTCTCCATGTGCACTGTCACATTGTCTCACAGGAATTGAACAGAGCCATGTGTTACTGTCACCTGTGCTTTTCCTGCTAAACCATGCCATAATATCCACTGTGTGAAAAGTTTCTGTCTACACAATAAAAATCGAAAAAAAATAGCAAATCATGACCAAGCAAATAAAAGTGCAAACCATACAATCAAAAAGAAAAAATACAGCAAATTCAAATCCATGTATCCTCTTGCTCACCTTAGTTGTGCTTAGCAACAAAATATACAGACAAGCTTTTAAAAAAGGGAAATGGTCTGAGTGCTGCATGCATTAGCCGTTGAGACTCTCTCTGATCAGAGACTTGGTCTCTAAGTTGTCCCTCTCTGTTGCTTGGAGAGGTAACACTCCGTAATTCAATTACTGGTATAGCCTGTACATTTTCAGTGCCACAAAAAGCATGCAGGTGTTATTTACATGAGGTAATGCAGGGCACAACATGCAAGTTACATATAAGTGATTAAATACACACTGGTAAGGGGACTACTGGTTTAGAAATGTTTTGGGGTTTAGATCCTCCATGCAGTCATAGCATCTGTACAAATGCTCCATTGACATTGGTCAGATTTATATCCTACAGATTTAATTGAGCTTAATTATAAAAAAAATTATATATATTAGGTCCGTGTTTCTATCTTGGTCAGGTAGAACTACCACAAATGGCTTTTCTAGGCTGAGCTTTATTTCTGTTTCAATTGGACTGCAAGACCTTCACAACAACATGAAATTAGACAGGCTACACTTATACAACTTGTTTTGATTTCAGTTTATTTCACAAACTTTTGTCATTAGGTTGGAGAGCTGCTTCTCGTTCTAACCCAGCTCCTCTCCACCCTAAGGCCAAGGTCACCCTGCCCCGATAGTTGGCCGACGGCAAAGAATGACTAACCAATGTGGTGCTGCCTCATATTGATGGATGTCAAGAAAAAAACACACCACATTCACGACAGCGATGAACAAGCAACATGTTTATTCTTCACCTGTGTGAAAGGGAGATTATTTTCCTTTCCAATTACATTACATTATTACATTACATGTCATTTAGCAGACGCTTTTATCCAAAGCGACTTACAATAAGTGCATTTAAACATTTGGGTACAAATAAGAGCTGGAAGTAAGTAAGAGCTTCAAGTAAGACAAACTATGAAGTGCTAGTCATAAGTGCGATGTATATGGGGTTTTTTTGTTTGTTTTTTTCGTTGTCGTCTTAGTCGAGGTAGAGTCGGAAGAAACGTGTTTTTAGTCGGCGGTGGAAGAGGTAGTAGTCCGTCTTCGTCACTGAAAAGTAGCTGCATACAAATTCCAGCATTTTCTTTGATCTTCTCACTCCATAATCACACAGATCCTCCTTCCACATGGTCATGTCATAGTTGTACTTCAGTACAAATGTTCAAATTAAGTAAGGAAATCATCTTCTTCCTTATCACTTGTGGTCTCCTCTCATCCAAACGCCAAACACAGTGATCTTTGTCATCAGCAGACAACAGTGCTGATTCAACATGCCCAATCTTGCATAAACCCATTGACAGGGCTGCAGCGCTACACACACAGTCCCAATGAAGGTTATTGATTGTCATCCACATCTATGGTCGACCATCAGGGTGTTATATCCCAGGCTTAATAGAAAAAATACAAAAAAAAACCTGGTTGTATTATGAGGTAACGTTGATTTAAGAATGAACACATTTGTTAAATAATTGGTATCAGGCCAATATAAGTATTTTGTGTTGATCTGATGACATTTATCTATGCACCTGCCTCATCATTATGTCATCTTTTGTATGTGAATTTGTATTTGAGAGGAAGCAGAACTATCCTTTAAAAATATGAATAATAAATTACAGTATGGTACAGTAATGTATATAAATATAATATAAATTGGCATTTTTGTCATTGTTTTCACCCTTGTTTTCAAATCTTGCAACAACATTCACGGCATTATATTTCTTCGTATGGTTATTTGATTCTGGCTAATTAGCAAGTATGTCAGCTTGACTGGCTGTTAACACGTCAAGGTGGCAAATTTACATGTGGGGCTACATGAAAACATCCCATTATGTCTGTATACATTTGCCAGCAACCCAGTACATCAAGTCCCCAGTGGAGCTGAGGTGCTCTCCACAAGCTAATGGGTCTTTTTTGCCTGCCCTATTTTGCTGGCAGGCCTTTGGTGGGTAATTGTCTCTGCTAATCATTTACTGGCTGCTTGGCAGAAAAGGTCTTTTTATGAATTCAGAATGACGCTACTGTAGCAAAGCAAATGAGCAGCAAGACTTCATCCAGTAACCCGCTGTACTATTTCTATTGATAAACACTGTGAATGTGTTGTTTTACTTACTTATTGAAAAACATCCCTTTCAATCTCCGCCATGTGTTTCATCAGTTAAAAGAGAATGGGTGCGTCAAAGGGATGGAAAACTCAATAAAAGTCTTTTATGTCTCTACATTTCTCTGTTTGGAAACAATCGAAACCTCCACGTGGACGTCTGTCAGAGAAATTACCGAAGAAGTTTCTCTCACTTGCTTTTGTGAAATACACTTTGGTTCATATAATTAAAGCAAAAGGGTCGTGCTTATTTTCTATATCCTCCCAACTTCCCCCACCAAAACCGCTTACGCATCCCATTTTCCAGCATACCTTGCTTCCACACACCAGCTCCTCTCCAAAAAAAATACATGTATCTCTGATATCTATACCCATGTGTCAACTGCTGAAATGAGTTTTGCACTTCAACAATAAAATATTGTCAAAAGGCTAAGATATTTTTTCAAGTTGGAGTGAGCGGAGCTTTAATGTGTCTGCAAATGAGCTCACAAATCTCCTAAGCCACAGTGCTGCATCTGTGACTTAGAAGAGGAATGGTTTCTATTTGTGAATATGTCTGTTTGTGTGCGTATACGTATGTGTGTCTCAGTGTGTGTGCACACATTGTGGTCTTTTCAGGATGTAAAATGTGACTAACTATCAGTGTGATGTATTATAAGTAGAATCCTGCGCTTTTGGCTGATTACACGCAACAACCAGCAGTATCTTGGACCATACTTCAAAACTGATATCGTTTGATTTGGCTTTTTAATCACAGCTCTCTGAAGCAGCCTCTGCAGGTTTGCTTTTAACTCACTTAAACTTCTGTCATAGTCAAGGGCGACAAGGGAAATTAAGTAACTGGCTTGGCAGTTTTGCAAAGTGAAGAACTTATGACAGAGACACTAGCAAGGGTACTTTCCTCTACCTTTCGGGTCTTTTTTACCACTTTGCATGCGCTCTTGCTTCTACTCTGTGCAGGTGAAATGCTGCTGAGGGTAGGGTTTTTTTTTTTTGTAAGACAGAGAGCTCCATGCTGAGCTTTTTTTCACTCTCTTCTTTAATTCCCTTTTCTGACATAACTCGAAATCATGCTCCCACTTTTCCTTTGGGAAAATGCTACTCATCTCTTCAAAGGCACATGCATATTCAACATTTTGAAAAATGAATACGGGTTCATTTCAAATAAGGGATGAGGTCATTTTGGTGCTTTTCTTGCAGCAGCTCTCACAATCCCCTTCCTATTTGTGATATTACATGCAGCAGCAAATTTGGATATCCTCAGAGAGTGGATCAGGGGCCAATTGCAGACTTTCCTAATTATCTTCTTCACTTGGTTTATGTGATAGCTGTGGACCAGCAGGCCTGTGTGCCAAGATGGAGGAGGCAGCTGAGGTGACTCCTGGATTTCTCCTCAGAATGACAAAAAAGAGGCAGGGATTACAGCTGCCCTGTTCATATACCCATTTCCATTATCCGTCTCTTCATCTTTTCATCTTTTTCAGTGACAGGTGGGAGTGAGTGAAACAAGTGATTCTAACAGAGCATTCAGAGAACAACCAGTGCAGCAGAAAGTGGGTAATTATCATTAAAATATGCTCTTCAGTTAAGCCCATGGAGAAAAAGCCTGCAGTTAAACTGCACTGCCTGACACCTCACACATAACTGTGAGTGTGCGTGCGTGTGTGTGTGTGTGTGTGTGTACATGTCTAAAAAACTTTGATTACATCTGATGTTTATGTGGACAATTTCACTGGTCCTCGCAACTTTAAAGGGCTTTTTAAGGGTTGAGACTTGGGTTAAGGTTAAGGGTTAGGTTGTGATGGTTAAGGTTAGGGTAATGGGATGGGGCATGCACACTGTGAGTGTCCTCACAAAGAATGCTACACAAACATAATGTGAGCGTGTGTGTATGTATGTTGACAAATGTTCATTGTCAACATGTCTTGCTCCAGTAATGAGGTATAGCCCTCCAGTAGCCCTATACTTCATCCTTCTCCCTGCAGCTGCCTTATTTAAATTTCACATTCTGGAAAATTAATAAATAAATAAATAAATAAAAGAGAAAACTCTGCAGCCTTTTAAGTCCCAGCAAAGTGATAAAAATATCTCTTCCGACTTTGTCAACCCACAGAAAATGTGTTACTAACCGCCTCACCAAATTTGAATGATTAAAAGGTCTACAAGTGTTTAAAAATTAGGTTTCAACATTTTCTGGTCTGAGAGGCTGGGATAGCCAAATACACACACACACACACACACACACACAAACTGGCCCACTCAAGTGGCAACCAGTGTGTGAAGTGGGACAAAATCAGTGCGGATATGAGGCGTGCCGGTCTGTCTGTATTACTAAAGCATTAAACACTAAATAATGAGTTTACAATGACATTTTTCTGTAAATAGAAGATACCAAAATACGGTATTGATGTTAACAACATTTGTTTATTTGAATATTTGGTCCATATTGAAATAACTAAAAACTGGCCTTATGTTACACATTTTGCCAACGTATTTATTTAAATTATCCTTAACCCTTAGAACACAGAGTGTCTTGTATCCTTTTTTTCCAGCACAACCTATAGGCAATTGGATGCTAAAGATTTTTTTCCATTTTCACCAAGTAAAATTTTTTTTTAAAAATTAAATTGAATTTGTGAAATTATTGTCAAAGTTCAAATTAAGCTTGAATCCTTTTTATGAACAAAAATAAAAGAAAAACGATCAATTTTGTGACTTTTGCACAATTATTGCTACTACAAAATATGTGATGTAAAATTACTCATCACTGCATCATCCAGCCATTGAGCACGAAAAGAGGACGAGAGGGACACTGTTTTCAGTCTTTACTCCACAGTTGTCAATTTCTTTCACATGTTGTTTGCCACTATTTTCACATTTGTATAATGTGTGAAGAGGAGAGTCTCTGCTCTTTTCTTTACAGGGACTTGAAAGGAAGAAAGAATAAATAAACCAATCTGTGTTCTGTTAACTTTTAAAGTTTGGAATAATCTCAAGTGCCCATGGACCTTTCTCAAATGTCTATGAAACTTTGTTATTACTTTTTCATCATCGATGACTTTTAAGAGTTTATCCAACAACAACAACAGCAACTTTAGTGTTGATAATCCTTGGACTGTTGGCTTGCTACTGCTGGTGCTTACACCATTAATCTCAATTCTCGTTGAAAAATAAAGACAAATACTAGCTCACTGATAAACAAGCCCACGGATGAACTTTGTCCTTTGTTATATGCAAACACTGTTATTTTGCAGACAAGCTTCTTCCAGGAGCTACTGTATGTTCCTATGTTACAGGAGCTGTTCTGCACTGCAGGCGCGAGGACGCTTCACAATGTGATCATGTCACGGCCTCTGGCAAGACACATTGTCATGAACCTCAAGCAGAAGACTGGGTTATAAGTGTGTTATTAGCTTCCTAATTGATTGTTTCTCAAACTATTGCATCCTAATACATAAATAAAAAACCTTTGCTCTTTGTGATTGTGAAAAGGTACGAAAAATAAATGTGATTTCTGAAGAGATGTCATACACTGCTTTATTGATTATTTGACTAAGGCTAAACCTACAGAGACTGATAATTCTGCTTTGACACATCCATTGTACAATACACAATGTACAGTATATATAGTGTGGCCTCCTGTTTCCCCAAAGAGAAGAGTGCTTTGATGAATTTTAGACTAGTAAACTAGTTTAAATTGACCCTAATGACAAAAAGCTGTTCCATACAAACATAAAATACACACTCTTGTACAGCACTTTAAGTGAGGACATTCATTTAGACATTCCCTCACCCCCTTACCTGTACCGTAACCTTAACCATCATAACTAAATGCCTAACCCTAACCGTGAATCTAACCCTCAAAAGGCCCTTTGTTCTCACTGCCTACTACTGTCCACTTGCCCAGGGACACATCAACATGCTAGCTGAGCCAGGACTCAAGCACTCGGCCTTCCAGTTGAAAGACGTCTCACTCGACCGCCATCTCCCCACATAGCAACTATATTCTCCACTTACAGGTAGTGCTGTCATGTGCTGTTCATGCATTCATAGAGGCCTGAGAGGGTGTAAGATGACTTGTGTGAATTGTGAATTTATAGTTGTGCATAAGGACATTAGGGCCATGTACAGCAGAGCGATGTCTGCTTGTGGTAAAATTACAGGAAGAGTGAATAAAATGTTCCTCATTTATTTTCACGCTGAGCCAAATGTCCAAAGATAAATAAAACATTATTATTGACAATGTGCAGTCAATTATGACTCATGACTCATCACATTTATTTTCAATGTGAGTTAAAAAAGTAAAGATACTTCCGCAGAGTGAAGTTAATTTGCATTATAAAAAATAGTTTACTAAATATGCATCATTCCCTGCTCACCACTGTCACAGCAGGTAACTGATGAGGCAAGCTCATCATAGTTAATTATTTTAATAATCTGAGGCAAACACCCGGAGCTCACTTTTGGGATAAGATACAAAAGAGCTGTCTATGTATTCTATTTATTTTTACTCAGTGTTGTACATGCAGTTCATTCAAATATTTAACAAAAAAAAGAAAGAAAGATATTTTTGTGCATAATCATTTGTGTTCACAAGTCCTTTTTGGACGATCTGGGTGTTGCTGCAGGCTTGGTCTTCTTTCCATATCCTGTAGAAACCATAAATGCAGGGGTTAGTGATATCTCCCATATGTTCTGGATGTTCTTAATTTTATGCCCTTGTGCTTCTTGATATACTGGGCTAAGAAATGCAACACATTACACTGTTATCTGCCGTGTGCATGTTTTAAGTCGTTCCATTTTAAAGTTTCCCAGGCTTAAAAGATTTGAAGGTGACAATAACTTGAATCTCCTCAGACAATTATGTGTTTGCTGCTGAGTCACAGCACTCTTGTGAGGCAGCATGACATTTCTCTGTCTTTTTTGTTTAATTATTATTATTTTATTTTAAATCTTAAATGTGTGAATAATGAGGGTTTTTTTTACACACTTATTAATCAACTCCTGGGTTCAGAGTTCTCTCTTTTTATCTGGAGGAGCTGCAATAGCTCCCCCCTCTGGAGTTGAGACACATTGAACAAAAATATGGTGGGAATACAATGTGATCTGTAGGGACTGTGATTAAAAACCATCTGAGTTTGGAACGGAAATCAAAATGAGCTAAAATTACAAATGTACAAATGGTAAATGATCGACCTATAAAGCACAAATGATCTGTACCGAATTATCTTGTCATTTTAGTCTAAATATGCTCCCATGTATGTCAAATTTAAGAGTGAGCAGGGCTAGAATTAATCACTAATAGTAAGGTGGTGATGTAATTTCCCAGAGAGGAAGGAGCTAAACTGCTGAACAAGAAATAAAGCTTGTAGATGTTCAAGTGGTTATGAAGAGATCAGCATCTGTCCTCCCGCTCGGCTCTGGAGACTGGAACGACCTGCCTGACTGCTGCCGGCGGTGGACTCCCTGCTAGCGGAGGTGGGAATAGCAGGTATTCAGGGAGCTTCATGATAACACTCAGCAGTGATCAGCTCCACTGAACATTCCATTGAGCATCTGGCAGTCCGTCATTACGCACTGCCTATGAAGTGCTACTATTTCACACACTCTGCTGTGACTCCTACACAAGAGACAGTGGATGAGTTTTATGATTACAGAACCACGGCCATGCATCATTTGGTTAGGCTCCCAATTCTATGATACACAATCTGCTTGCTGCTATGAGTGTGATTGAGAATGAGAATGAGTGCGTGTGTGAGTGTGTGAGTGAGTGGGTGTTTATTTGCATGTGCCCTTATGTGCGCATGTGTGTGGGCCTGCACATCTGCATCCATTTGAATTTAAGTGTGTGTGTGTGAGTGAGTGATTGTGGTCAGGTGGGTTTCCGTGTGTATGCGTGCGCGTGACTGCGTTCACTTAAATGAATTGCAGGTGTGTTGCACTGTGTGGAAAGGGATAATGGGGGAGACAGGTAGACAGAGGGAGGCTCTGCTGCGTTCACACTATGTTCGGCGGGGGTGCGGAAAAGCCGTTCTTGGCAACATACATGTAACATGTGTGCCCGGTAGGTGGTTTGCGACACACCAACGGTGTGTGCCAGTTTGTAGCACCAGGCACCAAAGTGGAGCCGCGCCAACTCCACAGGCCTCGTTCAGAGCAGAGAAACAGCCACTAATAGGATGAAGTGAATGTCCTTCATGAATTCAATATTTTCTGAACTGTACTCAAAGAGACAAAGCAGCGACATAATGCAGGGACTACGTTTAATATCTGTATATATAAAAGTGCATTTCTGCAATGCCATCAACCTGTATTTATCAAGAGTGTATCCTTCCTTGAGATGCGACTCAACAATGTTCTTCTCATGAGTGGTTGTCCTTGTATGAGGATCTGTATGCTTCCCCGTCTGTGTGTGTGTGTGTGTGTGTGTGTTTCCAGTCCTCAAGTCGTGCTCTGTTTTACACAAGTACAGTGTTCTCATTAACATTAACAGCCTTGAGCTGGTGTCATTATTATAGGGAATAATTCTCGGTCCAATCACTTATCAGATTAGCTACACTCGTCTGATGGCTGAGATTCCGTTTTGGTGCCTGAATTGCAAATGACAAAGTGAAAAAAGTATTGTGAAGTGTTCCCGAGAATTCATCACTGTGTTCAGCAATGAGATGAGTCAGTTTGTCGACATAATACACAATAACGTGAAGAAATTGCATGCCGTTCAAATTTGTTCGAACTAGATTTTTTGGAAAAGTGATAGCCTTAGTCTAAAAATAGCAAACCAACAAGGAAATGGCAATGTTGATTCTGCTAGGAGATGATTTAGGGTAGATTAGATTAAAAAATATTTGACAAAACAAAATCCGTCTCCTCTCAAAATTGTATGGTAATTAAATAATTCACCAAATAAATTTAACTTGATTTAACGAGATTCTTTACTCGGTGGCTTTTAGACATTTAGGATTCTTTCAGAGATTCTTTTGTCCAAAATGATTCTCAACATCATCAACTAAATGGAAAACCATTTGCAAGTGCAGCCATTTAACTTGGTATTTTCCCATCAATTGATAAGAAACATTCACCAAAAAAAAAAAAGAACTGTTTGTAAGACTTAATTGCAAAATACCACAGCACAATTGTGCTGTCATGTCTCTTGACTTTATTTGACTTGATGTTGGATGTTATTTTCTGTTGTTGTTTTTCCTAGTAAAAAGTTTGATATTAGACCAACATCCCACATAGAAAAAACATTAACATAAAGCACTGTTCCATTTATAACTAGAGACTTGGATTTAGAGATCCAATCCAACAAAAGACATAAAACATGTGCGTAGACAACGACACCTCTCCTACAAAGTGCTGAACAACAGACTCGCACTGTTTCAAATCCAGAGGAAGACAGGTGAGATTTAGGAGAGATTTAAAATTAGACAGGGAAGAGGCCTGTCCATTGTGTAATGGCAGCCCATCCTACAATTTAGGTGCAGCAAATGCGAAAAGTGCTCGATCCCCTCTGAGCTTCAGCTGTGATCACAAACCTCCACTAAGGCTGCTAAATGTCTAACAGTGTCAAAACACTCCCCTAAATCCAGATCTGTGTCAGGATCACCACCAAAATCAAATTGTTTCTTCACTGGACCATAACCTACATCCCCCAAAAATCCAATGCTATTTTTTAATTATGTTATGCTGTCCTTGGCAGGAGGAATCAGGTACAATTTTGTTAGGTCATGAAACTCATATTAATTACGTTAAAAACTGCTGATGTCGGATCTAATGTGCAGCAAAAAGGTGGGAAAATGAAAAGGGTGGATAGCATGCGGAGGTGGACTGAATATAATGCCTGCTCTGTCTGCTGTCTTCCGCCGATATCAATCAAAATTATTTCCTTTAACCCATTCTGGACTGTATTTCAGTCCAGTCTGTATTCAGCTCTAAAACAAAACAACTCGAGCCATTCCATTTTTGCATCCTCACATCAACATTTACGTGTTTGAGAGATACTTTCAGCTGCGACGTCTCGATTATTAAATAACGCCATCGAAATGGTCTTTCTCTGATTGCATCACGCCTCTCAATCCTCATTTCTGTTCTCCCACCAGACCCTCCCTTCACGACTGTGTCCTTGTGTTGGTTGTGCTGGTGGTGGTGCTGGCTGTTCAGGTAGGGAATATGAATTACCTGGCAGGCATGAAGTGTTCTGCTTGGAAGCTTGCTGTCAGCATGGAGAGGATGGATGAGGAGAGACAGGAGAGAGATGAGACTGACAGCTCCAGCCAGCCTTTATCCATCCATTCATCCATCCACCCCTCCCTCCCTCCTTCCTTCTCTTTTATGCTCCGTCTGCATCTCCCTTAAAATCCTTGGTCTTTTACTGAGAGCAGGTGCACAAAGATGCGACTGCTTTTCTGCCTTATTAAAGGGATTTTAATGTCGTGTGGGAAATCATATGGAATTCCCACTAAATGCAATTTATTCCATCCCGAGGAAACTTAAAGTTTTAATTTAGTCATAGAAACATTGAGCTGTATCAAATGTTACAGGGAATAGTCAGTATTTAAATTTTATTTTCTGCTATACAGAAACTGCAGATATAGCTAACAGGGTGTTGCTAAAGGGCTGTTTCGCCCATTTTTTCCCCACTGGATCAAATGAAGAGTTAACTTAAAACTATTACGATGCTACTGTGTTTGTTTAATTCACATCCTATAAGAGAGTTGGATTAAATTGGACCCTTTTTTAAATGTATTTTATTTTTTCAGATCTTTTATCCTCATAAAACTTCTTATAATCGCAGTGGAGGGCTTTTATTTTCTTAGAAGGCAGTCGCTTTCATATCAAATTTTGACAGTTTTATTTTTTTTGATGATCAATTAACACATTTATCTCTGGTTATTAGTAAAAAAAAATCTGTATATTTTTTGGGTGATGTGGCCCTTTAATTGCTGATGAACCATAGGTAGGGTTTGGGTGGTGGCAGGAGGGCAATGCCCCCCCTAGTGGCTAAAATGTATAACTGCATTAAGTCCAAAAATAGATTTCTTGTTTAATGTATGATACATCATTTAAGTAATGCAGTGAGATCAAATTAGTGCAAGAAATAAATCTCAATTCCATTATGTTTTGTTTCTTAATAAATACATTTTTGAGCAGGCGTGAAAACATGTCACACTGTTGTGCTGTGCAGCACCACGGTGACATTAACTTTCCTAATACAATAGCCAAAGTAAAATCCACATGGTTGATTGAATATTTACTGTATACTGTGTGTGTGTGTGTGGTGCTTTGTATTTAGTAACTAGAGCAAACTTGTTACTCTGCCGGTTGGAAAACAATTTTCAGTTAAAGTTTATCTAATTTATTTAAAACTTCACAATTTGTGATGAAATAACGGTTGTCGGCAGTGTTGTAATGTCACGACTGGACTGAGTATCTGTACTTTACTTTGTTGTTTATATTTCTGGCATCTTTTACTTTTACTCCACTACATTTCCTAAATAAATTGTTTATACATTTCCTCCAATCCATTTGCCCGTAACTATCTTCGTTACACATTACCACCAAATAAAGTCAGCAGAAGAAGAGTTGGTATCTGTATTTATATAAAGCTTTTCTAGTCTTGACAACCACTCAAAACTGCTTTACGCTACTGTTTTGCCATTCATCCATTCACCCACACTTCCATACAGTGCATCTATACGTGCAGCGCGTATTCTATCAGGTACAGGCGTCAGGAGCAACATGGGGTTCGGTGCCTTGCCCAAGGACACATCGGAGTGTAGAATAGCGGAGCCGGGAATCAGACCCACAACCTCCAAGTTGAAAGACAATTTGCTCTACCATTTATAACTGACTTTTCTTAGTACTTTCACTTCTAAAAGTACGTTTTACATCAGACCATTACTTTTAATACTTGAATAAATGTCATATACTTTAAGACAATTTACAAATCCCTTTGTTTTGATACAAGACTGGTTGTTGGTTATGTTTTAACGACCCTGATGCTTCACTACATTCATGTGAGACATGTTAAGCCTACATTATTGTAAGCTTGGCACTAGGTCGTCTCTGCATATACTGTAATGCCACATTAGTTGCACTGTGTATGTTTGCCCTTAAAAATGTTAAATGCAGGGCAATTGTGTTTCACTTAAAATCTTACTGGTCATGTGTAACAAGTATTTGATTAGATCTTCAGACTAAAGTTTGTATGTTTGATGTTATGGCTTGTGATCATGTCACATGTTATACCCTGTTACAATGATTCTACGGTGCTCTCATTGTTGCTGCTCTTGTGAGTCTTCAGCACTTTTAACAGATTCCAAAACAGTCTCTGAACTCACTGTGAAGGTTGATGGACCACTGGGCCAGTCCAGGTTTTGGAAGAAATTACTGTGGGTAACAGCTGCAGCCTCAGCACAACTCAGTCAGCACTGAAAGAAGGACACACAAAAAGAGGTTGATCAAACCTGGCTTCACAGTCCAAGGTTTGTCCTTTTTTTTTCTTTTTTTTTGGGTCGGTAGTTATTTACTTAACAATGCTGGAATCCTTTAATTTCTCATTAAGTGATGCACAGCTTTGTAGAAAGAGCTGCAGGGTCATTCAGCTATTCATGGCTCTTTTTTCTCTTCTTTCTTTAAATCTGAGCAGGCTTTCAGTGTCACACTGTGTTAAGAAAACGCAGCCTCGTTAGCCATTTGATGGGTGCTTACACAGTGTGAAGGCTCTTGAAGTAAGAATTGAACGTCTCCTCTGTTGTCCGGTTCATGTTTCTGCTACATACCAGTGTGCAAATAAGTTGAGGGGGACAGACAGCTGACACTAAAGGACTGATCGTTAACTCAATTCACAATGAAGCTCCTGGAACAAATGTACAGCAGTGTGTTTCCCGATCATTGAACACGGGAACACACTTTTTAAACATGACAAACCATTACGACTCAAGTCACAAAAGAACTAATGACAAGAGAACACACAACATAAAGCATTATATACATTTGAAAATGTTTAAAGTGTAAGTGTAGCGAGCTCGTCATAGATTTTCTTTCCTTTCTCTCGACTTTGGTCATTCACACCAACATGATCTTTCCTTTAAAAAAAAAAGAAATCACCCCCTTTTTTCCTTTTTATTTGTCCCTGTCTC
Source organism: Solea senegalensis (assembly GCF_019176455.1). Lineage (NCBI taxonomy): Eukaryota > Metazoa > Chordata > Actinopteri > Pleuronectiformes > Soleidae > Solea > Solea senegalensis. The sequence continues at coordinate 11,409,223 of NC_058022.1, read as the reverse complement.
TCTGTCCTCAGTGTGACTCGGGCAATAATCTAAGGCAGAGGTATCAGGCGGAGCAACCATGCAGGGATCCATTAGGCAAAAACCAATTTCACACAGAGCCAATTTCATAAATATGGAGTATGGGCCCACCTTAAGCTGTGCTTGACTAGCTTTTAGAGGGATATACAAAACCATAAACAACGAGCCTCTGCTTGAGCACTCATTTTAAATGATAGCTGGAGTGTGTGGCATGAACCTAAACACATTAAACCATAATTTTTTAACAGTATAATGATGAACACAAGGAACAACCTTCACTGAAAGACCCATAATGGAGGATCTCTGATTAGTTAGAGAAACTTAGATCAGCCTGATAACATGATGGTTATAAAATGCACTTTCAACTGTATGTTTCTTTATGCCATTTCATAATCAGTCTTTTTATCGTCTGCCTGAGCTTGATTTGGTCTTTTGATTTTCACTACTTTCACTACTTTTATGCAAATGTATACTGCCTACATAAGGGTTTTGTCTCGCTCCTCTTTACCTCCTCATGGCCAACTGTTAAGTAAGCACTGAATCGACTGTGGATACGAAGCAGGACGAGATCCGACATGTGTTCTATTCTGTAGCTTCACCCTTTAGCCTGATGTGCAATGCAACAATGCTGGTCCAGGTCCTACATCTGTGCTGCCTCTCAGTGGCCAAGCGAGCACACAAATATCACCCTGACACAGGCTAACTAACACTAACAGGACTTTGTGCTCCAATTTCTCTTTGTAAGAAATATGCTATATGATTGACTGAAGACTCGTTTTAAAATGGTCCGCTCACTGAGTGGCTGTTTCAAAGAGATGTGACTTGTGAGTGAGGTGTTGAGGTTAAGAGAACTTACAGGAGAAAAGGGACTTTCACTAGAGCAACGAAGGGGCAGAGCTGAAGTGGACAGTCCAGGTGTGAGCCTCCTACGAGGAAGGATGATACATTTTTGACATGTATTCTGTAGCCGACCCTGACTTTCACACACATCATTATTATTATTATTATTATTATTATTGTTATAGTAATAAAAATGATGTTTTTAGTCATATAATCACCGCTGCTGTACTTTTATTTTTGAAATATAATACTAATAATCACTTTGTTAGTATGCCATGCATTAGAGAGAACCAAAAACAAACATGTTTATCTTTCAAAGAATCTATATCCCTTTGAAAGCTTCCACTCGATATACTGTATAAACGATCACTCAGAACTTTAATTAGTAGACAAAAAGAGTGTGTTTAAAGATGAACAACGTACGACGTGCCTATGCTGCAGCATTTATTTACTGACAGCTCTGTCACAGTTTGCCCTTGTATGATTCTCTGGAACTTAAATTAAGTGTTTTTCTTAAAACTTTAACCTGCATTTGGGTCGTCTTTGTGCCTAACAGCCTATCTCAAAAAAAACACTTGTCAAGGGTCCTCGACAGAATTTCTCCAAAACAAAATGAATCATATCTGCATTTTTTTTTTTTTTGAAAGTGCAGGGATGCAGAGAGGCTGAGCTCCTCCTGTAGGACAGAGATGCTCCACCATCAAGGTGAGTTGAAACATTTGAGGACATTTTGTGTTTGTAGCCAGCAGCCTCTCAGCCTCTCATCTATGGTTTGCATTCTCTAAAACAAATGCACTCTTTATGTGACCCTGAAGCCATGTTCTTTCTCAGCCCCTATTCAGGCTTTCAAGAGACTATTTTCCACCACAATTCATTTGCTTTTATAATGACGTGCGCTCAGGAAATGGTTGAATCTTCTCATACACTCAGCTCATGTTTGAAGGTTGCTGTTTTCAGGGACAGAGACGCGCTGATTTGCTCACTCGGGTTTAAGATGGGTGACATGACAGCTCCCAAAATGTGAAGCAAAAACATCTTGATCGTCCCTTGGTGGATGCCTGTCCCCGCCGTGTCAGCAAATGTGACACGGACTGAAGTGAAATATCAAAGTATATGTCAAATACTTTCCAAAGATTGTGTTTGTCATTTTAGATTCACATCATATGTTCCAATGTCAGAGTATAGGAGTAAGGTTGGGCAGGTATAACTCGATTGCTGCTCCACTTCCCAATCACGATTGCGCCAACTCTGGCTCCAGATGGTCCAGATCCAGGATAATTGTGTGTACTGTACGTGAAGTGGGATGCAGCATCCTTTCTGTGGTTTTAGGTAATGTGCAATTTCAACTCTGGAATAAAATGTTTTGTATTTCATCGCAAACCCAATAGAGAAACATTTTAACTACGCAAATGAGACAAGCCGACGACAAATAAAGGTGACATAAATACAATTACATGCTGATGCGACAGCTGAGGTTGTCATTGCCAACGGTGCAAAAGGGATGTGATGATGCCTCTAGTTACTGTACTGCTCATTTAATTCTGAAACTGAAGTTTCTTTATAAACTGCACATATAAGTTCACACAGAAAATCTGCAATTTTACATCACTGCACGCGGGACTTGTGGATCCAGTGGTGCCGCCATCAGTAAATTTGAACGTGTCATTTTGTGACTTCAGTGTTCAGTGTAATTTTCGGTGAAAAATGTCCCCGTTTCCTCACTGATTTTGAGTGCTGATTTCAGTCAGAAATGGCTGAGAAAAGTGGCAAACATATTAGGATAACTTAGCCTTCACCTGGCATAGATTTTGCTTTGTGAGCCTTTTGTTTTTACTGTATTTAGAAGCCTGACACTATTGCACAGTACTGTAATAGTCATTTTCTCTACGTGAAGCCAGCTTCCTCAACTCCATGCTACATTTTAGGTGCCATATTCATCTACAGCCTAAATGTGTCACATTAAACGTTTGGAGACCAAAAAAGAGTTTTGAAGATGGCCATCATCTCTATTGTAACAACGGGCAATCACTGAGCAATCTTATGTCATCATTGTATTCGCTTTCTTAGCAAAGCAGACACTGCTACTATTGTAATGCCACACTATCATCTCTGGTGTTTTCTCCCACTCTCCCACTTTGCTAGGCATGATAAATAGCATTGTTGCTCTTTGCTGGGGAGGGTTAAATTGAAAATGGCCGACACAAGCTGCCCGACATTGCATAACAGAACTCAGTGTCCAGCCCTTAAGCATTTTTAATCAAGTGGCAGACGCTGGACAGCGAAGAAAAACGAAAATTAAATTAGGCAGAGCTGTAAATCCACTTTTTCTTTTTCTTCTCTACACGTTTAACGTGGTCTCGTTTAAATGGAAAGACTTCTAGGTTTTTTAAAAAAAAACAGAATAGAGGCTAGGATTCAGACATAACACTGGCCCCCAGTGAAATATTTACCCGCCCTAGATTCATGTATAATGAGTTTAAAGAAACCATGTTATGCAACAGACTCTGCGTTAAATGTTTAATGTTGTGTTGTTGTGCGCACACTGAAGAGACCTACACTTGGCTTGAAAAGAGCTACTCTCTGACAAAGCGTGACATTTAAAGAGTAAAATTAGCCTCCATATGGTTTCCTTTTTGTGGATATAATTCTTATCTGAAAATAATTTGACTGAATCAATCAGTTTTGCCATGTCACACTAGACTCAGGCTTTTTTCCTCTAATGTGCCATCTGCTGAACGATTTCAGATGTTTTACAGTGTTGTTGCTTTTTTTTTTTACTTAAGCGATGTCTGACGGACTTCCTGCCTGATAGTTTAGAACTTTTTCTCCATATGTTGATGAAGCCTGTTTAAGCGGGAGCTGTGTGGCGATACGAGCGGCGCCGAGTCGTTGTGCACATGTCTAATTAGCTGCAAGTACACCCGCTTGATTCATGAAGCATGTCTTCAAGTACTGTACTTTAAGAAACCCACTAAAGTATTCATCTCTGCAAATCTGTAACCTGAGGCCATGGAGGGAAAGCAAGGAGAAAAAATACAATCATCCAGCTTGGTGGGAAAGCTTTTCATCAACCTAATAATCCAATAAAATCTGTCAGTTCCATTAAATATGTTTTGATTCCATCTTTTTCTTTTGCATTGACAGTGTGTCCGTGTCACTAAGAGTGAGCTGGTAGAAGATGAGATGAGAATAATAAAAGTGGGTGGTACCACAGTTTGAACTGTCTATGCTTTCCAACATGTGATCTGGTTATTTATTAACTTGCCTAATCTATTTTTAAGAACATTTGGAGTTGTTAAGGTCAGATCTGCAACCCCGATGTAACCAAAGGACTGGATTGAGCCATGTGTCTCCTTTTGCTTTAGTTTAGCAGTGTTCTGTTCTCATTTACGACACCTCACTATCCACATCTACATTAGTGAATGACGCACTCCATCTACACTTAAGTTTCTGAAACATTCAAACCGTCCTCTGAGTCCTCTATACATACATATATATATATAGAGAGAGAGAGTGTTTAAAACATTTAAAACACCAACACCCAGAGCCACAGCTGCCCTAAATTAACTGCATTGGTAATATTCAATGTTTCTGTAATGGTTAATACACCAGTATGTAGAAGCTCTTTGACCAAAATGATAGTTTTAATGCTAAAATCAAATTTTTTATTGTTATACATGGACTTTCAAATTTAATGTTTGACAAAAAAGATAGTAAAGCACGTTATTATGTCTTGGTTAAGATGTCAAATTTCCTACTAGCACTGATTAAAATTGTGGGCTCCAATCTTGGGCATTAAAGGGTGAATTTGGTTTGTTATTTGCAAAATAAAGACATTATATAACATTATTTATTTAGATTTAAGTTTTTGAAAGATTTCTAAAAAATTCTAATAGATTTCTTTGTTTCCTCATTCTTATGACATGTGGTCTAATACATGTTGGTGAAGGTGTGAATCCCTCCCTACACACAAAAACCACAACAAGTTTAATCATAGGCTTCCGTTAACAGTGGGATTTATAGTTTAGAAGCCTCTCTCAGTTCCTCAGGCAAGGTGTCGCATTCGCTTGCAATATGACTGCAAAACAAAGCTTCTCTTGCCTCAAAGTTATAGTGCGAGTGCTGGCTAAAAAGACCAACCATCATGTCTTTTATGTCCTGAGGGGCAAGGCCATTTGCAGCTAAGAGCCAGGTCATATTATGCACCGCGTGTTTGGTATTCCGGGCAGAAACCAAACTTCCAAAAGTCACTGACTATACAGGGGGAAAAAAAAATCCCATACACCTCCGAAATACTAACATCTATCCATCACAACATTTAATTGCCACCCCCCTCTCGTTAAACAAGGAGTGTGATTGAGCTGAGTGAAAGTTTTGTTCTGCTGATTGTAAAACATACCATTAAAAGCCTCATTCTGAAAAGTCTTTCCCCTGAAACCTGGGGTGTAAAAACATAACAAATAGGAATTTGCCATCACCGCCGCTTCTCTCGCAAAGTGTCCTTAATTGTACGTTAACAAGGAAGTAATTTGAAAAAGTGTAATTTGAGTTGGCTCATCAAGCCGGCTCACATATGTGGGGAATTTAATGTGATTTAGAAGCACAGCGATTACTACTCGAAACTCATCCTCATTGTTCAGACGGAGACAGGATCCAACCATTTTAGATGAACCGCCTTCGGTGTTTGGGAGCCTGTCATATTAAATAGACTCAGAACATCACCAGCTCTGTAAAGTAAGCTGTTCTACTTCTGATGACTCACAATTGGCTGCAGCGGTTATTATTAATTCATGCATTTTAATCATTTATTTATTTCTGAAGAGTAAAAAGTGTTAAATGGATTTTAATCCAGATGTTGTGTTGCAAATTGTTCTAAATCAGTGATTTAATGGCACCTTCTTTTTTTTTTTGATGCAAGTCTGAGTCCCCATCAAATGAAGAGATGTTTTACTAGAAGTGTGTTTTAGTTGATGATCCCTTCAAAACAGACCAGGTAATAAGTTTCATGTCATGACATTCTTCTGCAAAACATTAAAGAGAGGGGCTACTCGCTCAGTTTGTTTCTTTAATGACAAAAGAGCAGTCTTTATAGAGAAATGTCTAATAGTAGAATTGTTCAAGCTTACTTAGAAATAAGATTATAAAGGTAACGACGACATGACTATACTGTTTCATGTCCAGTCAGGCGCCCGTGACAGATGGTGCTCATGGAAAACTCGGTGTACCTGGACGCTTACAGCACTAAACACTTAAGTAATTTCCATAATATGGAGGCCCTTTTTTAAGCTCTGTTTCGCCATAGCTCTAGAGTCAGGTGTACATAAATGTACAGGCTACATGATCACTCACTGTAAATGAGTCTTAAACTCACGGGGTGAATAGAGACCATTAAACAATAGGAGACTGTGTTGTAGCCACATCATGGCAATCATTTCTGTGCAAATGGCAACTCACACTGTGAGATGGGCTGGGAAACGATTAGCCTGCACAATCATTTCTGGAGAGAGGAGTGCCATTACAGGTAATGGTTAGTGTCTTGCTGTCTGAATGGTATTTAACAGCAAAACAGGACAAGAGAGGAGCTGAAGCTCCCCAAAAAAAAAGCATTAGGACACACCTGGAGTAGAGCACCACGACTTCCAGCAATAAAACTGCAGTTGAATTAACACTTGTGTCATGTACACCAGTGCTATGAATACTGGTGTACATACAGTCCTCCTCACATAAAAGGCCGTGGGCTATGTTTGGGGCTAAATACTGCTGCACATGGACATTTTTCCGTTGCTTCATTTAAGTTTCGAACATGGTTTCAGCACAACTGTTTAAAAATATGATTTACCATTCTGATTAAATCGAGTCCATCATGCAGAAACAGGCGCCAGGCGCCTCAAACTTTATGTGAGGGTGATGTACCGTGTTGCCTCTTGAAAAATGAACATAATGTGACTATAAAACTGTTCACAAACCTGCAAGTCAATCGCCCTGATGTCAGAGAAGATGGTTTTGGCGTGTGGATACTACAGGTGGAGGTGATGGTGGTCCAGGTGTGTCTCCATTGATGCAATGAGGTTATAACTGTTATTCCATGATCCATAAAAAAAATTAATAATATCAGAATGAATGTGTCGTATTTTTCATGAAACAAGCTCCTCAGTGATGTGAAATTATGAGTGTCCTCTGTTTACCTAAAACTAAACAGTCTGCTGTTCTGTTGCACATTAAAGAACAATGAAAAGAATTCTTACTTTATTGGCTTTGGGTGCTTTAACATGCCGTGGCCAGTCCCTGCACATGCTGTAGTAGTACTCTAAGGGAGAGAGGGAAAAAGATCTATTATTCTGTATATGTTGGTGTCCACCACAGTAGTACTATTAATAAATGTTTAAATAAAAAAAGATGTTACCAATTTCCAGAGATAAATGTGTTATTTGATCATCAGACAGTAGATCTGAGATTATATGTCTCATTCCCACTACAACGAAGGAAGTAAGCGTCAAAGTCACTTCCTACAAAGAAAATAAAAGCCCTCCTCTGCTCTTTACTGTGTGTCTGTCACGTTTTGAGCAACAAAAAAATCCAATAAATAAATAAAGAAATAAAGAAAACCAGTCATATTTAATCCAACTCTGTAATAGAATGTAAATTCTGAGTTTATTCTTCATTTGACTAAGAGGAAAAAAAAATAGGTGAAACCACCCTTTAAATATTACACACCCATGATGTAAAACTATACTTAATTTACACATAGTGTTGTTCAGATTGTTGGTAACTTAAAAGTGTAATAATGTCATTGTTTTATTGTAGTTAACCATGTAGTACATACAGTCTATATTAACAGCTACTAGTAAGCTAATGTGAATCAGTGACACATGTGCACTTATCTCTTCAGCGATGTCACATGGACGCAAACCGGTGCATTGAGATCACGGATATTCATTCAAATAACAAGACGAAATGGTGACATCCAGAATGTCAAGATTAAGGATTAAAAAAAAAAAACAGCAATTCACAAACCAGTGGATGAATTCACAGTACGTCGCTTCTTGATTTTATTTAGTTTTTTGTTTTTTTTACTCGCCTGCGCGCTTTGTGATTGGCCTCCAAATACTACAGTGTATGACTCATCCCACATGGATGCTCAGTCCTCTAAAGTCTGTCTGGTCCTCACCTCCATAAATAATTCATTTGGCGCAGCATGAAAAACGCATGTCAATTAGCCAGGTTCTTCTTTTTTTTTCTCCTCCATCGAAAACCAGCAGGTCTCTGTTTTCATGCCAGTCAGAGCAAAGTAATGAAAAAAAAAGGAGCATTATTTATTATTTCTGGATGCAACATCTTTCAGTGTACAAAAAAAAAAGATAAAGAGAAGAAGAAACAAAGTCAGACAGTGTTAGTTATTCCAATTGATTTGAGTAGGCTTATCATTTTTAATAATAGGGGTTAGGGGTTCAAACTTAGGTTGCTTTCTGTTCTGCCTCCGCACACCCTCATGTTCTAAGTATCCACGTTGGCTGCTGAATAGAATGCAGTTTAATTACAGGCGACCGCCAAGGCCCCCGCTTGCTCTTTTTTGTCGGAACATAATGACACCAACTATATGACTAAGAAGCTTCAGGTTCATTTCAATTAACTCAAGGTTTCTTGAAAGTGGAAATAAAAAATAAAAAAAGAATTCTAATATGATGCTGTATGTGTAAGACACAGCCAACCACACACTTCTGATATTATGCAGATAAAACTGTGGGAGCATAATGCCTCTCTTAATAATAAATCCAAATTAGTCCAATTTAATCTGTAATTAAATCAGCGATAATTCAGTGGATTCCGGAGAGGTCCAAGTTCATTTTAAATGGTCTGCTGCCAAAAACACAAACTTTTAGAGGTCTGCTCTGTGACAGTAACTGTTAGTCAGTCGTGAGTTTGAACATTGGTACCATTTCTCGGTAATGTAGAACTCTTATTTGAGATTTAGTGATTCTGTTCACCTGTCAGTTTTCTGAAGAAAGAATCCAAATGTTGTGACATCCATAAAACTTGAATTACAAAGCTCCTATTGTTTTAGCCAGTGGTTTTCTAAAATAGGAGAAGGAGGAGACCTCAGTCAAAGGTAAATATTCCCTCACAAACATCAACTAAATAAAGTTCCTCCCTGCTCCTGTTTTTGGTGCTCCTGCTCTAAAATGACATCCCCAAAATAAATGATATCGTATATTAAGCTCTATATGAGTTATCTTGGTATCAAAATAAAGATAAAGATTTCGATTAGTGTTTAACTGTTTTTGGTGATCATAAGAATGCTTTTCGTCAAGTGTCTGAACTTCCTGTGGGCATGCAGCATGTCTGGGTGTATAAAAGTTAGACATGGCTTTATGACGTGTTTGTTGCTACATGCTACGACAGCCCCGGTCCCTGGGGAGGCACCGTCTAAAACTCTGACTTCTTTAGTAGTCTGGAACTAACGCTAGGCCCGCGTTGGCTCACAGAGGAATGCTTTGCCCTTGCAGAAACTAGAACCCCAGTCAGCAGATCCACAACAGAAAACCAGCTTTTCACTACACTACACTTTAATCAAAGTAGGATTTGCTGCCCAAGACATGGGGGTCTACTCTACTCTGGAGTATGCAATGAACTTCACATGCAGCCCTGTTGCTTGGTTACTGTGCCTGCAGTGAATCGTGACTCGGATGGCCCTGGGCTGCTGAGTTGGAATTAGCTCAACTGAACAGGATTTGAGAGTATGTTGATACAGAATTTGATATTCTGTGAGTGTGTGAGAGAGCGCCAAACATGAACTTTGGAAATTGTATATACTGTGTGTGTGTGTTTGTAACTTAACATAGCTTTTAGAGTCATCTGATGTGCGTGTGTGTGTGCATACGTGAGATGCACGTGCATGGAACGTCATTTTCAGTTCACTGCTGGTATTTCTCATTCTGAGATTGTGGTGATTTTGGTTTGCAAAGCACAAATCCTTTGACCACACATAACTTAAAGATGTGTTATAAAATAAATGAAAATACAATTTGATTTGGGGTCAAAAAAACAAAGCAAAAAGATACTGAAAAGACAAGGAGTTTGAAAAATCCACAGATGTGTGGCAATGCTCATCTGTCATGTATGGAAGGCTCTTCAACACAGACACATGTGAAGACATGACAAGAGGAGAAGACATGTACCTGATATAGGAAAAGTGAGCTAAAGGTGGAGAATAAATTAGAACAGGGTAGAAAACAGGACGTCTTATCAACCACAGTTGTAGGACCTGTGATGGTGGGGGAGAGAGAAGGGCGCTGTAGCGAGAACGAAAGAGGAAACATCCTGAGCTCCTCTTTCATGATAGCATACTTCATCAACCCTGTGTTCCCCTGCTAAGGCGATGAACACAATGATGAGTATAATCAACTTTCACAGGGCATCCTCTGCTCTGATCATCATTACCACCACATGCTCGTGCAGCACAACATCATACAAAAAGCTCATCTGAAACAGGGCTTCGGATATTTGGTCCATCCATAGGGACACTGCAGCTTTCTGAAGAACCAGAGGGCAACACCATTTTCTCGTTTGCTTGAGGAAATTTTCCCCAGCTGGACCTCTCTGACCTTTAATTGAATACCCCTGCTCTCAAAGCTGAGGCAGTCGAGTTGAAAGAGGTGAGCCGGTGTAAAACTGCTCGAGGAAGGTTGAAAAGGATTTGCAGAGAGATCAATATTAGCACTCTTTGGGGAGTTGTGTCTGTAAATGGAACCTGAAGCAGTTATGCAACCAGTATGCTGCGTATCCATAGAATTGCCTTGTGTCTGTTGGTGAGTGTTTCTCTCAGTTTGTAGTTTATTTCCATGTAAAGCATTGTGTTATGCCTGTTTGAGACGGCGCCCCAGTGTTCATGTTGGGTTGGAAATCTTATGGAAGCAGCTGTATGTTTTTGTTAGACCTTGGACTTGGACATGCTTGGACTTTAAACTGTAGTGCATAACTTTTAAACATCTACTGAATTGAAACCATTGTCAAATTACAAATTACAAAGATGGCGGACACTGTTTACATTCTGGGAATGAGGTCCCGCCACCTTACGAGTGGGTCTTTAAAGTGTGGAATTAGCGTTGCAGTTTCAACCCTAGGACCAAGGCTCGGACCAAGTGTGGGCACGCAAAAAAAGAATGAAGATATTTCATGACGAGGCTGGGAAGCACACGTTTTCAAAAAATACTACCCCTATTCTAGTAATACAAAGCTAAATGCAAATTGGTGAAGTATTCCCTTAAGGTATTGATATAATATTCATAAGACATATATAACTTCAAGTTGTGTAGTTCCCAATACAAAAAAGTTTGACTGAAAAATGGCAAAAGCAGACTTGTAAGTGCATATTCGTGGCATCAGTAGATTTTACTGAAACTTTTGACAGGTCTTTTTCTAGCACTGAGGTGAAAGATTGCAATCAACTAAATACAGCTAACCGAATGTCCAACAACAGTAAACATAATGATGCTAAGCTGTAACATACTGTGGCACAAAGTTCAACATGTCATGATCCAATGCTGCTATGTCCAAATAAGTGAAAGAAAGCTTCACTTATTAGAGCGGATTTTTACATAACAAAAACAAAATAAGACAGAAAGGGAGATCATCAGTCTCTTTTTGTTATTTTGAGAGGTCTAAAAAAGAAAATGAGTTGGACTGCCACAGAATGGCATACAAGGGTCAGACGATACAATCTCTATGATTACCATAATTACAAGTACTTTATCTACATCTTTAAAAGTCATTACATTTTCAACAAAAAAAAATGAGATGAATGAGATCAAATAAGTAAAAAAAAAGAAAAAAGAAAACGCATTTACCAATGTCTTTGGTATTGAATGTAACTCAGGGGCAGAGCTGAGAGTTTGACAGCTGTCATTGCAAATGTACATACAGTATGTACATATGCCAGCTGATCGTACATAAAAGCAAAAAGCACAGGCAATATAATGACCCTCTCACGTCACCACTTTATAATATAACTCTTATGTTGTCGAAGGTTGTACTGAAATTCCATTCATTAAATGCTTTATCTCTGACTTATTATGTGGTAAAGGAAAATCTTTTGGACCACCAGAATCTGTTTGGCTGGTATTTATTGCCCTGCAATAGGATACCAGTTTGATAATGATCTTACAGAACATATCTGCACAGAACCTGGTCCACTGCCATACCATACCTTGTTGATTTCCCATCAACAAGGTATGTACAGTAAAAGCTGCAAACGCTTCCATTCTTAACATTTATAAGCAAGTTTCTTGCTTGAGTGTTCATAACCTGACAACATCAAAGTCGAATGGAAATAATTTCTGTAGTTTGCAAAAAAATGTGTTAATGATAACCAATAATCTACCAAAGACTTATGGTGGGAAAACAGGTTTTTTAAGAAATCATATCACAAAAGTCTCAACACTTAAAACTGCTGTTGTTTCCACAACATACACAAGGAGAGTTGACTTGGGGACGGGGAGATCTATCCCTGCAGGTTTCTCCCTCTTTGCTCTCCGTCTTTCTGCCGGTAGTGGAAGAGGCTGGTGGTGTCAAGCTCACCAGCATAGCGAACAGCCTCTGCAAACAGCTTCACCACCTAATACACAAATTATCAAAAACATCACGCTAAAGCTCATCAGGTTTTGAAGTGAGAGTATGTAAATGGAACCCTGTGTGAATGAAAGCAAACATGTTGCAGTGTGACATTCACAGACCTGGTAATTTGTGATGAGGGGAACGCCGTGGTCAACAGCCATCCTGCGGATGAGGAAGTTATCCTTCACGTGGCGAGTGTTGTTATTGGGCAAGTTGACTACCAGGTCAATATGACCCTCGTTGATCAGTCTATCAAAACAAGCAGAAAACATGACGGAAATTACTCAAGACACCTGGTGCAGAGAGAAAATGATCTTAATTTGACGCAGGGCCCAGATTACAGTATTATATTACAGTAATATTACATACAGTATTACTATGTATGTCTAAGTATGTCTATACTGTTCTGTAATATACTATACAATACATAATGGTACATCTGTCCTCTTTTTGGCTGACTGAGTATTTGGTTCCATTTATTTAAATACTAACAAAAGGTACACTTTTAGTAGAATTACACATCTTTAATGAAGTGAAAAATGTTCAAGTTTTGTTTATTAGTGGTGATTATTTTCTGTGTCGGGGAGCTGACAAAATAAAAGACAACTGTGAACGTAATATTACAATAGTGGCTGTGTTTGAATTCATTTAGTTTGCCTCTTTTATATAACACTTGTCGCAACCGCCTGTTTCCCTCGCTCTCACACAAGAGCGCACACACACACACACACACACAAGCCTTGACTTGTGAAAAGCCTTTTTGATTTGAAGGCCTTTGACAGACAGCATTGAATTAGGGGCAAATTCTCTTAGAAAATATGGAGGCCAGACAAGAGTGATGACAAAGGTCATGTTCTTCTTTATAAGTGGTTGGCCTCTATGCCACCTTGCACAGCTGATGCCATCTTGTGCGTGTGAGTTGTTTTGCTCTAGACCCCATTAAATTCCCTTTACATCCTCCTTGTCGCTCGCTCACGTCCAAACATATGGTCCAGATGGCCTCGGCGTGGGATAATCATGACTCGTTTGTGGAATAATTACCTAAGAATTTCAGCCACCGTCAGCATTCTATAATTATTCTGTGCCGCTCGAGCCTCTGAACATTTCGCGTCCTTGTTTGTATGCAGGTTTCACTTTAAAAATAACCGACAGGAAAAAAAATCGGTCACCTTTGCTTTAAGTGCAGTTACGTAAAATGTCACAACTCGAAGAAGCCTTTGGATGAGAGGGGGAAATGTCTTCAACTTAGCTCGAGCAAGTCCAGTTGCCTAAAGCCAAGTCTACTGAAGATGACTGAGAGAGAACCTATACAGACAATTAATTAAAATTGAGAAATGAAGACCAAGAGCTGTTTTTTTTATGGATATTTCCAAATTTGACTTGGCATCACTCTGACATAAGACTTTCCTCATCCTCCCATTCAAGCCCGAGTCTGGTTCAAGTAATCACTGTGGACTTCAGAGTCTGCTCCATCGTCTTTGATGTTGGCAGCATTTAATGGTGGTAATGAAGGAGGCTATGTCCTTAGATCTTACGCTGTTTAATTATTCCAAATTTGGATTTAATGAATAATAGTTTACATATCACTTAAGCACTGCCCTTATATGAAAAAAAAAGAAAACATAAACAAGTTGTACCCCCAAAATGTTGCTGCGGTTACACATTATCTCGCTTTGCTTGTCAAATGAAAAATGAATAAAACGTTTATTTAAAAATGAACATTTCCCAACCTCTTGATACTGGGCAAACTGGTGTCTTCTCCCTTATGTGTCGGCCAGGCTACTGTAGTGGCAGGCACGTCGTTGGCACACAGCCATGCAGAAGTAGCTTCTGTAGCATAGAGCTAGAAAACAGAAATAACAGCAAGCAACATAACGACATAAACAGGATGGTCTAATTTGTATGTGTTTATTTTTGTAAGATTTAAGCACTCACCTTGAAGCCTTCCTCTTTCAGTTGGTGTGCTGTGGCCAGGAAATTGGGTCGGAACGAATGCTAGACAAGAGGCAGAAATATGACAAAATTAAACAAGATATAAATACCAGAAGATAAATTGCACTGATGGCGGATGTTGTTCATACACAAGTTTTAAATTCATTAGGTATCATTCAGGACTAAAAGCTTCCTCCGGATCTGCCCTCGTCTTTTGATCCTTCTTCCTGCTGCAAATTCATGGCGCTTGAAAATGATCATAATTAAGACAGTAGCTGTGCAGCTATATTTTACATTAAGTTTCACGTTGGTTTTTTTGAGTTGAATAATTTATTGATATAAAAACATAAGCGAGAGATATAAACTGAGATTTAAATGATATTATCGTTAAGAAAACAAGGGCACAAAACAATATGAAAAAATGAGTGTTATCATGATAATAACACTCCTGAGTAATTCTAACACTGTATAAATATCACATGGTTTCTATAAATACTACATCTATTAACAATATGAGCACAAACATTGCATTACATAGTCATTCTTGTCTAAATGTACTGCCATCTTTACCGTTTACTTGTAATACTATTGAACAAACATCATCAGAAGGGTTGACATATATTATAGGTCATTTTTCATACGTTACACTAACAGTATGAGCATCTCTCTGTATACTCCCTGCCTGTTAAAATGGCTCACAGTTTTAGACAGACAAAGGATGACAACTATACCCACATTAGTTTGTGACATAAATACAGCTTAGCTACATTCAGTTCATTTATAACTGACAGTTTGTAGTTCTCAGTTGCTCGCAGTCTCTCAAACAACAACAACAACAACAACTGCTGAAGTTTGGTGAGCTAATGAACGGAGTGGTGATAATCATTCAGTAAGGTTCTTATCGGGAGCTTTATTATCCTCAGAAATCTCCTCCTCTGCAAACTGAACGTATCCTGTGATTAAACCCAGTAAGACACTGAATAAAACAGTTTAGCTTTAAAAAATTCAGAGTCTCTCCGTGTGCTCGGAATACTATCTGCCTTGTATGTTGCTGCTTGTCAGCCATGTTTTATAGTGTGTATGTGACCCCAGGCACTTGCCTTGAAGTGGACCTGTTCCCCAAGAGCACCAATTATCCAGCTTGTGTTGTGACTGCTTTTTTTCAGGCCGCAATAGTCAACCTCGCAGTTTGGCAACCCAGGGCGGCTGCAAGACTTAATTACTAAATTCATGTAATGTGGTGTCATTAAAATAGAATACAGCATCCTGGCTTACATTTTGTTCTTTTCTGTAGCTGGGGATTTTTCCCGATAATTCAAAACTTCTTTTGACAAGGCATTTGGTTGATGGGGAAAACATTTTGACATACACATAGTTGTGTTTTTGTGAGATACTCCTTAACTCCTGGGACAATGTTTTTATATGAGAATCGTGTTGGTTTTGAAAAGCCTTACTTTGGTGCATGTATTCGTTAAGGAATGGCATCAAATACTATTTCATTGACTCGAAAGGGAATATCCACTCTGAACTACTTGGGAGCCTATTCACACGAGAGCCGATCATCATTTCAAGTCATGCCAAACCTGGCGGTCGAAGGACTCAAGGTCTAATTTGTTGCAAAACATGCCGCGCCGTAGCCACGCTGAGTTTTGTGCGAAATCGCAAACTGAAACACGAAGCGTCATCACATTTGGCGTGTTGTGCGGCAGGAGGTACACGAGGAAAGACAAACAGGAGGCAGGTAGACCTCCAGATGGCTGTAGTCTTACCTGAATCCCTATCAGGATTCCCTTCTGTGGCAGCTTGAAGCCTGTGGAGAGCATAGCTTTCAGGAAGGCTGAATAAATATTTGGTCCAAAGCAAGCTACCTGCAAGAAAACAACATGTGCAGACCCCACATGAGTAACAGTTGATGCCAACTCTCCCAAATGAAAGGGAGAGAAGAAAAAAAAAAAAAAAGAGTTGTTGTATCTGATGTACTTACTTCTCCGGTAGAGGCCATCTCACAACGAAGCACAGGGTCTGCGTCCCTCAACCGAGGCCAGGAGAACATGGGCGCCTGGTCAGAGAATAGGAGAGGGATGGGTGATGACAACAGGGTGATGACGAGTGAACACTCCATTGATTCGTATAAAAAAAAACCTCTTGTCTGAAACTGTAAACAGCACACATCATAAACCACTTCTTACCACGTCGCAGGAAAACACACAGTTGTTAGTTAAGCTGCGGACCTATAGATACTTAATGTATATTCAATAGATCATCTTGTATGTTTACAAGCTACTGAAATCACTTTATGGATTTACTGCCACCTACAGGTGAAATACACCTGTGTTTGCTAAAACAGTAACAGGTGGATCAAGTGCCCGCAAGTTGAATTTGCATTTGGAAAAATGAACAACAAACAATGTGTGTTCAGTGATAAATAAAGGTTTACACAGGCTAACAAATAGAATTATTATCCTCATGCCAACAACCAGTTCTGCTTAAGCTTTAAAGGGCACATTAGAAAAATAAGAGAGGAGAAAGGTCTGCCAGTGCAGACAGACTAAAAGTGGAAATCTAAAAAGAGAGGCAGCTTCTTAAACAACAAGACATCAGACACTTTAAGAGCCTGTTTAACATTGTGTCTCCATGCTGGAAAGGACGGGAAGGTAGGTGGTCTCATAACAACAAAAAAAAAAAAAACCCGGGGTGAGTCAGAAGACAACAGTGCCTGTGGAGGAGAGAAAATAGAAAATAAAAGACTGATGAAAGCTAGAAGAAGTGACGACAGTGAGGAAAGGACCAAACAAATACGAAAATGAGTAAAATGAGTTCAGTGGAATGTGAATGGGTACAAAAAAATGAGTATTTCTTGGTGATGGCGGAAAAATTGTTTAAAAGGGAGGAGGATGAGAATGTAAGAGTAACAGTGTTTCAGCCATTCTTATTTCTCCATGTAAAAACACACAACCCACATTATCCAGAAGAGGGACAGGTGGTGTGGTGCTGGATGGCTCCTGCACACACACACACACACACACACACACACACACACACACACACACACACAGACACACACACACACACACACACACACACACACACACACACACACACACACACATAAAGGCAAGAGCCACAAGGGAGGGATTCATCCTTGAAGGGGGGGCTATCTAATCAGCTGAATGTAATGTTGGCATACTAATGCAAGAGGGGACGAGGAGGAGGGAATGCACACAGGGAACTAGCATCGCTTATCAAGGCTTTGTTCAAAGAGTTGGACAAAGACAGCAGACGAAGTAGAGGGAGAGGAACTTGTAACGACGGGAAAAACAGCGAGAGAGAACTTTTGATGTCCGGCAGGAGACAAGGAAGCACAGTAAAAAAAAAAATTGTCAGAGAGAAGACAATTGTGACTCAAAGGGTGGCTCAGAGACATAAGCTTGCAGGACTCTGAGTAAATGCAAACCCAGGACAGTCAATTTAATAATCCACATGAAAAAAAAAAAAGACTTCTTCCCCACCACACCAACTGTAGAGCCGTCTCTTAATCATTACAACTATGAAACTGAAATGAAAGTGGAAATATAACAAGAAAAGAGGAGGGGGGTTAGAAAAATGGCATCACCATCACCCAGGGAGAGTTAAATGCTCTGAAAATGAGAAACAAGTCACAAGCCTTCATGAGTGGAATTTTGATAAAAAACACAGTGGTGTCGTTTACATGCTGTGTCCTCCAGTTG
The DNA here is from genome assembly GCF_019176455.1 of Solea senegalensis. Taxonomy (NCBI): domain Eukaryota; kingdom Metazoa; phylum Chordata; class Actinopteri; order Pleuronectiformes; family Soleidae; genus Solea; species Solea senegalensis. The sequence goes on along the minus strand of NC_058022.1, from coordinate 11,391,095 downwards.
AAATTGGTGTGTCGCTGGAACAAAACGGATGTAACCATTGCAATAGCCAAGCGTCGCAAACCTAAAACAAATCTACAAGCACGCACACACAAACACACATTAAATCCCAATCCCACACTGGCCGCCCACTCCTTAAAGACATTCCAACTGTGAGGATCCACGACATGAACAATGTTATCTTAGGGCACCAGCAGAACTCCAGTTTAAAAGAGAGTGAATATAGTTGCTCAGAGTAGACTCTTTGGAACTGGAAGTGGAATCAGTGTGAATGTCTTCTTTTATTTGCAGCTAAATTGAAATAAACCGTTGTATTTGTCCCAACACATTTTTGAATGGCAATGCACATCACTGATATAATTCCAGATGGGTATTTTGATACAATCCATACAATGGAATAACTTGGTGAAGTGTGGGTTGGAGAACACTCAGAGAAGTGCGTGACTTAATGATAGTCAATGACTGACACAATCAGTTCCAGCAAGTTCAACAGTAATTACTGAACTAACAAACTAAAAATCCTCAAATCTCCTTACATCATTTAAATTTTTCAGATGATGACAAGTGATGCTTATGTGAATTCCAAAGAGTGAATAAACAGTATGATGGATGTTCAGCGTAGTTACTAGGTTTTTAGTACTTCCAAAGTACTGTGTATGGGCACTTGCTGGGTGGTGTCGAAGGTTTTATTGCTACGGTTACCTAAGGTTTACTGTGTGAGCATCCATACTTCACAGAAACAATGCAGGTACTTTAGTCCTAGTGGTATCAGCAGGTAGCGTAAAGTTAAACATCAGGTGCAAAGGACACCTAATAAAGTGGGACGAGTGGCAATCTGAGCGGTCTTCTGCTGCTGTAGCCCATCTTCTTCAAGGATCAAAGTGTTAAGTATTCAGAAGTGGTCTCGGCTGTAACAAGTGGTTATTTGAGATACTGCTGCCGTTCTATGATATCAAGTCAGTCTTTTCCTTTGAGCTCTGGCATTGCCGCTACTGCTTTATACTCTGCCATTCTCTGTAGACCCTAGATATGGTCATGCATGGATATCACAGTATATATCTGAAGTTCCTCAAATTCTCAAACCAATCCATCTGGCACCAACAACTATGCCACATTACTTTAATCACCTTTCTCTCACGCCCATTTGAACTTGAGCTGCTACCATGTGATCATTAACCGATTGATATTTGCATCAACGCACAATAGAACAGGTTGAACCGAGTGGTCAGTGAGAGTATATTCTTGTATTTTTTGTTCAAACTTGGCCTCCTTACTTTATAGTGTTTGTGTGTTGATGTCTGTGAGTTTTAGAGCTTGTATTTTTCTCGGGTTATTAGGCTCCCAAAAACGTGTCTGTTTCAAGAGTCACCATAATGCCCTGCATGCCATGGTCAAGGGGACATAACATCTAACAGTGGGAAGCTTTTGTGGGGTTTTTTCCCTCCAGTCATTAAGTGTGCACTGGGGACCGACACCAAATCAGCTTCCTCCACCTCAAATGTTGTTTTCATGCTCTTCTTCCTCTTAGTGTCATAAATATGACTGCAATATTGCTCCTACGAGTTTGTATATAGAGGCAGAAATTACACAATGGGGACTTGTTAGTGAAAGGAAAACAACATGGCCTCAGACAAGGGATTGTCAGAAAAAAAAAGAGACAGTAAGAGCAACAGTGAGTGAGTGAAGATGAGGAGGAATGAGACAGATAAATGAAGGTAGTCTCTCTGGGTGTACAATGAAAATAAAGGCTTGGGGAGGACATGTTGATGCTACATACTACATTACAAATATCACACTGTGTTTACAGTGGGAACTTTATGTTATGGCACAGAAATATGTCAAAACAAAAAGAATTTAGCACAACTTAATTCAGCAATTGTTATGTATTGTAGCAGCGTTTCCAGCACATTCATGCACGGCCCATATCATTAAGAGTACACGAAGCCGGTGTCATAGACTCCAAGTTAATTCCAGAAGTCTTTTAAGCCTAGCACCTGGAGTATTCAGAGCTCTGATTAATATTCTTCACCACTGTGCAGCACAGAAATTGAAAACTTTAGGCGGCAGGGAAGAGTGGGGGATTATACCTGCGTGATTGGCTCCAAACTACAGCCATTGTTACAGGAGCTCTATTGTAATTAGAGGGAGAAATTACTTTGGGAAAAATAGTTTTAGAACATCTGGCGTCACACAAACTCTCTCATAGCCAATCTAAGTAAAAGTAAGCCTCCCAGCCAGTGTGTGAAAGCACCCATTACTCCCTGCCATCATGCCTAAGTACAGGGATGGAACAGTAATTGCTATCTTTGTCATGTGATCCTATGAAACCTGCAATACCAGGTTGTGCACTAGCTATTAAGAGATCATACATGAAGTGCTCTTTACATCGGAACTAATTTCCCAACTATAAATACACCTCAGTTTGTCAAAAGTTCAGAGGCATGATTACAGACTTGTAAAGAAATGAACAAGTAACTTTTATTCAACAGGTTCCAAAGTTCTTAGAAAACTTATCACATAACGTCAACCCTTAAAGTCATCACTGTGCTTTAAAGTCTGCAGTTTAGTTAAGAAATACAAGGTCCTGTCTGACGTACACGTAAAATGATTTAAAACAGGGTATATACCTCTGTCCATAGTTCCAACTTATACACAGTATTATTAAGTGATTGCAGTTTTATTGTCAGCTCTGACAAAAATGCCACAACGAATCTAGAAACGTCTGCTTTGGTCACAGCAGAAAAATGTTAATACAAGCTTAAAAATAAATGATTCTGCCTTTCCCATTATTTGTTGGCAGGTTTGGATCAAGTACATGCAGCTAGTGCACAAGGAACACAAACCAGGTAGGTCGGAAGTTGGAGGAAGTCATTTCATAAGAGAATAGGATAATCTTTTTAGATTATTGCCAGGTGTTACAAAAATGTGCCTTTTTCTAGAGTGAAATGTCAAGATGTCCTGACTGAAAAAGGCCTATTGGAATTATTATTATTACATGGGTGTATTTACAGGACAGGCAGTGGCACAGCATGCTTGTGTGTAAGCCACAAGGTGTAAAAAGTCCTCACTTCTCACTCACTTACACACATTCAAACAGCCCCCGAGCGGTTAACAGTTAATTGATTTTTTTTCTCACCTTGATGCCCACGTAGTCTACAGGAATGATGGGTCTCTCCAGCGAGGGCAGGCTCGCCTCGTCTAAAGGCTCACCCACCATCACTTTGGTTGCCACGTTGATGAAGTCCACGCCGATTGTTTTTGATACAAAAGGGAAGGAACGCGACGCCCGCAGATTACACTCGATCACCTTCACGGACACACAGACACAAACGGGAAGATTGTCAGTGCAGACAAGACACTCCGTTTCTTACAGATAAATAAATGCGCACAAAGGCGAGTGCACATGGGTTAAGGTCAATCAAAAGACGCACACGTAGTACACGGGGAAGTATTACCTACCATGACATCATTGCCTTTAACCAAAAATTGAGTATTAAATGGTCCAGAAATTTCGAATGCTTGTGCTACTTTGCGAACAGCAGTCTTCACCTGAATGCAGTGAATAAAAAAAGCATTAACACTATACATGAGGCTGTGTGGGTAAATGAAAATGTGTTTTTTAAAACAAATACATACATATTTTCAAAAGAAAAGTGATATGGTTTGAGTCACAATAATACTGAAGGTGACATACCTTTTCTATAGCCCCCTGGCTGATAGTCTGAGTTGGCAACATTAGGGTAGCATCTCCTGAGTGTATGCCAGCATCCTCCACATGCTCCGTGATGGCATGGACAAGAACCTGGACAGACGTGCAGTAATCTTGTCACTTACGTTATTATAATTGATACAGATCGCTGCTCATAGTTGACTTGAAATCTTTGAAAGATTTTTCAGATTTAGATGATTTCCACACTGCACGCTTCTATACCATAAAATGGTGAGCTGTGCTTGAGGAGTGCAAAGAGTGTGCATTTGTAGACAGAGCGGGCAAGTAACAATGTAGGTGGCTATGCAGAGTCCAAAGAACAACTTCCAACATTTCACCCGCAGGAAAGAAGATTTGTATCACTGAGCAACTCGCTGCAATTGTGTGTGTGTCTGTAAATGAGCTGCAGTGTCATTAGTTCGTTAAAACTGCTGCTAACCACAGCATTCATTAGCACTCTTCAGATAGAGCCTGTAATTAATACGTATTATCTCTGACTTTTCCTCGCTCACACTCACACGCACACACAGAAAGAAGCCAGCCAGTAATAATGGAGCCTGTTTGGTATTCAATGAATGGACAGCTTGTTAATGTGATACTGAAGATAAAGGAGGGGCTATATTCAGGGAGAGTAGAGAGAGAAAATCTACCATACAACTGAAATTCTCACGTTCACAGTGACACCCTTGAAATGACTCCCATAGGCCAGACAATAGAAAAACAGACAGGGCATTGAGGACAAGTACCTAAGTGGCTCCATCATTTGCTTCAAGTTTCGGGGCTAACAGTTATACAGTTGAAGAAGTTTTGTAAGTTCACGGTTAGATACCTAACAATTGGAAAACTTCCACCTTGAAAGTCATGTCAACGCTCATTGTCTACAGCTTTATCCTCCGCACGAGGGTCGCGGGGCTGCTGGTGCCGATCCCAGCTGACACAGGACAAAAGGCGGGGCACAATCTGGACAGGTCACCAGTCCATCACAGGTCCAACACACACAGAGACAAACAACCAGTTACTTTCACACTGATGGACAATTTAGAGAGTCCTGCATGTTTTTTGGACTGTGTGAAGAAACTGGAGTTCCTGGTTAAAACCCACGCACACATTCGGTGAACGTGCAAACGGTCACAAACCCAGTGTCTCTTTGCTGCAAGGCAACAGCACTAGCCACTACCCCACTGTGTGATCCTGTTTGTGAAAGTTACCTTTAATGTAACTTTCAAACTAAATGAATGTGCAAATGATCAACTTCATATTCAAAACCTTTTACTTTCAATATTATTATTTTTGGTTGAAGCATGGCAATCTCACATTAAAACAGTATGCCCAAAACTGCATTAAAAGCATTGAACACAAATAAAGATTTTGTGTCTTCACATTTCATCTTCTAGGCTCAAATATATCCTTAAAAAACACAAAACTTTAGCTGAAAAATAAAAGCTATTCATTAAAAATATGGTGCCAGTATATTCATAAATAGCGGTATTTCTGTCCATTTTTCTCCAATTGTTTCTGTGTTTCCATGATTTCCATCTGCTTACAAGTTCAAATTCACACCTGGCCAATGTACTGCTGAGGACTGTGAGAAGTTGTGTCTATAAGCACAATGTGACTCATGTGAAAGAAGAGGCAGACTTACACCTTGAGAGCAGTGCAACACCTGTGAAATCTCCTCCTTGGAAACAGTCACTGTAACATTATTTACAATTCCCATTACAGAGAAAATGTGTGTGGTTTCTCTTTCCTTTTATGTGTTGTGTTAGCAGTTGGCAATTCACATTTCCGATATGTTGCTGATAGAACTGTGAACATACCAGAAGGTAAAATCTGCTTTGTTTTTTTTTTAAAAAAAGCACCCCCGGAGTGTTGCATTTTTCTGTCTACTCCACTTGCTCCGGATGCAACATTACCTTAGGTAGTACTACTGCAATAAGTTTATACTATTTATACTATTTATACTTTAAAACACTCATGGCTGGTGTGTTGCTCAGAACCCAAAGGAAGTGCAATGTGAAGTTGTCAGTCGGTACCACCAGACACATTAAATGTATTTCTGGATCGTTTTTGCAGGAAGAACATCATCATGAGTCTGGTTGCCGAAGTAATGAGCTGGTTATATCAGGAAGTACTATATGTAACTGATAAAAGCTTGTGTAAGTGGACAGAATGCATAAGTAGTGTCTCACTTTGCCAGCCTTGGCTACAGCATCCACCTCGACCTCCCTGGCACCACAGATGAACTTAGTGATGACCACTGGATGTTCCTGGAGGAAAGAAAGCATCAGATTATGATTGTGGTCTTGCAGTCTGCAAGATTTTATTAATTATGTCGGTATGTTGGTCGCTTTTCGCTGAAACATTTAGAATTTTCCACATCCCGCAGGTCACATTATTATTTATTTAGAGTTCTGGTTCTGGTGAAGAGATGTTCAAAATTATATATTTTTTCTCTCTAAATGTTCCATTTTGTTTTCCAGCTGTATGTCAGAGTTTTGCAAGAGCTTTTTCTTGCTGAAAGCATCATGATGAAAGCAGCAAGAGAAAAAAGGGCACAGTGAACTTGTGGTTCAAAAAGATAAACAATGGGCTAAAGCTACGGTACAAACTCTGTAAAGCTGAGAGGAGCTGCAGAGCTGTGTACTCATTCTCTGTAGTTTCATTTGAACAAGCGACCCTTTTCAAATTATGTTCACAATTTCATTTCAATTTGACGGTCAACAGAGTGATCAAAAGAAGGTTTTAGACTTCTCTTAGATGCATGTTGTTGGTGTGATCTGGGAACAAACTGTGTATAAACCTTCCATAATTGATCATAATTGAAACTGAATTGTTTAAGGGGGTTGTTGAAGATTAAGTCGTAGGGCAGAAATATTCACAAATGGGTGAAATGCCCTTACTTTTCCGTTTATTGGACGGTTGCTCTTAGACAACTTTCTTTCATACATTACATCACTTTTATTTCCTTCTTAGATAAATGATTGCTCACAACAGACATCGTCGTTAGTGCAATCAGTTTTGTATTGATTCTTTGACTGTTTGATTATTTTTCATGTGTCTAGAAATGTCTCCAGGTGATTACAGACTCTGTGGGTCAACAGTTAAACATATATTAGATCCTCCTCCGATGGATTCGAGTTTGTATTCCACATTATCAAACTCAATTTATCACTCATTTACTTCATGTAATAAAATATAATTTTCAAAAGAATTTGAGTGTTTTGTCAATTGTTTTTCACCCATGATTCTGACCCTGCAAGACTATATTTTACACATTATTATTTAGCTTAAACCACCATTAATAGTCATTTTTGGTGCACTAAATGTGTGATACTGTATATGCTTCTACTCCCAGATAGAGGCTCTTGGGGTGACCAGTTGTCCCCAAGCGACCTGGGTGTTCAGAGAGAAAGAGCAGGGCACGCAATAGTAGCCAACAGACATAGCAGCTGCTATTAGCAGTTAACTGAAAGCAGAGGGAGAACACAACATGAAACAGAGAGTCAGACTGTGTGTGTGTGCGTGATTTAAAGAAAGAAAACCCTTTGTTGTTAGATGCTAATTTGAATTCAAGACACTGAAAAAAGGAAGGGCCATGATGAGACCTCTGAAGGGAGTGTTCTGACAATATGTATCTCTCATTTGCAGGCATGTTAACACTGAACTCACCTGGGACACCTGAGTGGCCTCCTCCAAGAAACGTTTCATCTCCTCTTCCCCGTGCACGACGTTCATCGCTGAACCACTGGTGAGATGCGAGAGGGAGAGAAAAGAGAAGGCCATGGGGAGAGGAAGAGAGGCAGGCAAACAGGAGAACATACAAGCTTCTAATGATTGTTCAAAAACACTCATTATCTCTCTGTTGCATCACTATTACCATCGAGAACACAGTCTGGAAACAGTCAAAATAAGGCATGAGAGAGAAAGACAGAAAACGAGAGAGGGGGGAGAGCAGTTATTTAGGTCGAAAAGCACTGCGGGCTCTTGAAAACAAGTTCAGAACTTTGTCATTAAAAAACAACAGATTAAGGCTGTTTTCTTTTTTTCCTCTGGTTTGAAAACGAGAGGTTGAGAGAAACAGGACAGAGGGGTCACAGGCTCGGATCAGAGGTTTATTCCTTTGCTGTCTGTGGCTCAGAGGCAGAAATGTGTCCAACCTCCAATTACATGCTGATCCTTTATTTAAGTACTAGAATTAAAAGATGCATATTTATTTAGAGGCGGGCACATCCTCAACTCTCACTGCCCTTATCATTTTAAAGAAAATAATTAAAATGAAAACATTTATACTTAATCCAGTGTGAGAATGTAAAAATAAATAAAAAACATTTTTCTCTCCATCACTCCATATTCAGTTAATGAGGGAAGGGGATATAGCCATCCTAAACCAGACCACAACAGCACAAATACTTGTTATTAAATTCTTATATATAATAATATATACGTATATTAGAAAATAAAACAGACGTGAAATTGAACTATGATTGAACTATAAAACAAATTTAAAGTCAGTTTGTCGATGAGTATGTGTGATATTCTTAGCTCATAGTACTTCACTGCTCACAGAACTATTGTTGGATTGATCCCATACTCAACATATCAAACAATTATAATATAACAATTGGGTCAAAATAAACTCACTAACTTTTTGCATGGAAATTACTATTTTAGTCTATTTATCATATCTGACTGGACACAGCTCTGACTCACACAGATGTGGTTTCTCAAAGACAGAAAATTTCATTCTGTCACGCCAACACTGGCTTTTGCAGCAACTGGTAGACTGTTTTTGTTTGGCCTGATAATATGTGAGTCATTTCAACTATGCAGAGTTTGAAACTTGTCTAATTGTTTGTACACAGCAGTGTTAAGTTGTTGCAGCAGCAGCAGCTCTTAAGCCAAATGCTTCATAACCAAATGATATAAGAGACCTTTGTATGCAAATGTGGAGCTATAGCATGAATTTATTCATGATTATTATGATAAGCGTGTGATGATAGGTGTGTGTGTGTTTGTTAGGACCAGTAGTCTTCGTGGAGACTAAAACCTGGTTCTGAGAGCTTAAATTCTGAGGAAATGGTTAAGCTTAGGGTAAATATGTAAATTGTGGTCAATCACAAAGAAAATCTTTGAATGTGTGGCTTTGCACATTATGCACGATGCTGGGAATAACATTCAAAAACCATTATCAAGCGTGTCCAAGGTGGAGAGTAAAGATGCTTTAGAAATGGGAAGCGATTAAACGAGGAGGAGAGGGTTCAACAGTATTTAGCGGAAGTTAGTGTCAACAGAAGAAATGAAGTTGTGTTGATAACCTCCACATCACTTACAGAATGATTATATTTTTAAATGCTGTTTAATTACTTTGTTACTTGCTAAGTTTTGAATGTGACCCACAGAAAGATTCTATTTTGAGCAACATCATTATTTTGCATGTAAAATCATAAAAAAAAGTCTAAAACTTCATTTTACATTTAGTTTATTGCTAAATAAAGGGTCTCATCATGACATCTGCTGGACAGAAGTGTCACTGCATGACTGAAGAAGCACTCGGATGAGTTAATTAATCATCATAACTAAAACTGTGTTTTACACAGTTAATAGGTTTGTGAATACGCTATTAAAATATCCATTGATTTTTTTCTCTTCTTGCACACTGCACTGTTCTCTTCCCTGTGTTTTGTGCTGTTCAGATAACAGTGCAGCTGAAAAAAAAAGGAAATATACACAATATAAAGAACAAAGTTATGTATGTATATAAACTGCATTTCAAATAAAGGAAACTATACAATAACACATACATATTTCGTTAAAAATCCCTTAAATAAAAGATCATCCAGCGCCCACCCCAGCCTTATATGCCACTGTTGATATTAAGAAGCCACCTACGTGATAATATTTACTGAAAATTGCTGTAAGGGGTTAGTTTGTTGGCTGACACTCACCTGAGTACATAGGAGGGGCGGAGTAAACAGGGATAGCCCACCTGGTCGGCGAACGTAAAGGCATCTTCCTGTGAAAGGCACAACAAAAGACAACTGAATGACAATCATAGTACTTTATGACGAATAAGTCAAAAGGTTGAGGGTTTTCTTTGGAACGCCATAATCTATCCAGGGTACAAATTGTTGGGATGAAATAATAAGTCATTAAGCCAATTTGTGTATCTAATTTTTTGCTACCAGGAACAGAAGAGATGTACATTTAGCTGCCCAAACACACAGTGAGGTATAAATCATGATTTAATTGCATGAAAACACTGTAGTAATTGCAACACACACAGAAACGACAACAAATCTGTAACTCAGAATAGCGTTAGGGCTCAAAATTGTTGTAGTAATCCTTCACACATAACAAACTCTATTTATGTTCACAGTTCAACTGCACATAATTTAAAAGACTTCAAAAATGAAAGGCGCTCTTTGCCATATCAGCCAAAACAGAAGAAATCAAATGAAAAGAGTGAAAGAAATAACACAAGTGCTCTCATAGTCACCGAGTATGGCTTTAGTTTATCTCCCCATTGAGTTTGTTTGCATCACGAAGAAAACGTTGTGGAAAGAATCAAGCAGTAGTATGTCCTTTTCTTCACCATCATCATTTCTCTAGTTCCCCCTCCCACATCATTAACTACTGTTCACTTGCCAAAGTACCAACAAACAAACAAACACACACACATACACACATACACACAAGAGGCTTCCCCACGGTTCTTCTGAGTTATTCTGGCCCAATAAAAACAAACAGTTTCGTCAAGATCGGCAGGGAAATGGAAGATGTAGTAGAGTGTAGAGAGACATGGGCCCTAATCCATGTGTGTCCCAGCTGATCGCTTCTCTGTGATAACTGAATACATGAGCAGCAGTTAGGGGGAAAGGTATATTCCAGCATGGACTGCAGACATTTCACTGATCGGCTCATTCCACAGAGGGTTTCCACCAGTGCTTTGTTCTCTTCTGGCCATAAGTGACTTGAAAAGACCAAACAGAAGTAGAAAGGAGTGATGTGCCATTCCTCCAAGAATAGAAAAGTTCTAAGTTTGTTTGTCTGTGGGGAACAATGTAAGGCTGTAGGGCTGGAAAATAAGGATTATTTTATTTAATTTGAGAAGGTGTGAATATGTCAAAACCAAAACATATTTTTTTAACTATACACATTCAGAAAACAAATATATAATGATAAAAATGAAGGAAGCAATTTATATGTAAACACCAATATGATTAGCAATGGGAACTCGCAAGGAGCACATTCACCAAAACACAGCCAAATATACCATTAATGTTCCTACTATTCATTATTTATGTTTTCTCTCACCAGAGAACTAAGGGCTCTCCATGGGGCTTGAGCCACCCCGAGGTCATCTAGGACACTGGAGAAGACGGAGCGCTCCTCTGCCCGGTCAATCTGCAGGGGGCTCGTCCCAAGAATCTTCACCCCATTAGTGTGCAGCGGCACGGCCAGATTGTTGGGAATCTGGCCACCTACTGAAACGATGCTACCAGAGCAACCCTGGAGAGGAGAGGAGAGGAGAGGAGAGGAGAGAGGAGAGGAGAGGAGAGGAGAGGAGAGGAGAGGAACATGGTCCTTTTGTCACATGCCCGTCAGTCAACTCATCTCAGATGTGGTACATGTTTTGGTATCACCAGGGATGGTTTGTTATCATATTTATTCCTATATATTCAAAACACAATTAAGATTACATGAAAACATTATACATTCTAATAGTTTTCTTTTTAGTTAATTCATTTAAAACAGTGACATTAGTATTCAGACTGGTTATTCCGTGCTTAGGTGAAGCACCTGCAACAGTGATTACAACCTCAAGGGTTCTTGGGATTTATGTGGCATTTTATGTGGATTTTTTTTGGCCATTCTTCCCTGCAGATCATCTCAAACTCAATCAGGTTAAATGGGGACTGTCAGGCAATTGCCATGTTCAGGTGCCTCCAGGGATGTTCAATTAACCACATGTGGACACTCATCAAGGTGTTGAAACGACCAAACTGCTGTTCTGTTATCTATCATCATGAGTGTTGTGTATAGACTGGTAAGGGGGGATTGTATTTTAATTATTTATATAACATAAGGCTGAAACAAAAACAAAATTTGAAAACATGAGGCATCTGAATACTTATGTGAAAACAAGTGTGTATGCTCCTTTTAATAACCGAATGCAGCCCCTTTTCCTGCCTAGCTCATCCAGGGGGGATGCTGTTTCCATGGCAATGCCAGGTTGTATATCTTCATTATTCATGGTCCTGCTCTTCTGCTTCTGTCCGGGCTTTATCTTCATGCATACGAGTTAAAAAGAAAGATAGGACTACAGTTTAGACAGAGGGACTGATTGTAATTCCATCTCTCTGAGCAGACAAACAATCAGACTCGGATGCCAACACAACTTTACCTGGATTACAGTTGCTTGAGCAAAGGCAATTCCATGCCAGAAACATAAGCTGCTTTCAGACATGCAATGTCTTTGAGAGACTCTCCAGAGAATCTCTGGAGAAACTCCAGCAGAGGAACTCCACAGAATCCTCATACAGCATGTTTGTAAAATAGACAAACACTGTTTTAGTGTCTTGGTGTTATTTCATATTCAACTCAAACAATAATCCACTCTGTTAAACATTTTATCACAAATGCAAATTTCAACATAAAAGTCTCAATTACGATAGTGTTTTATGCTCATCGACAATGAAATGTGACTAAAAAAAAGGCAAACTCTACAGCTTCTGTGAATGAGATCATATTTTCAGTCATCCATATATAATGCCCCAAAAGCTTCACAGCCGTGTTAAATGACCACCTAAGAATATATTTACCCCAAAAAGTATTTAGCAAATACAGCCCAGTGAAGAATGAGAGCAAAAGAAAGGTCAGTACAAACTAAAAACAGAAAAAAAAGAAAATCATCACACCTGTAATTAGGGAGGCCCAGGCTCTTAAATGTTATATGAGCCAATTGTGCTGCATAATATATGTCCCCATTAGGACCCATTCTGTTTTCTCTGTTTCTCTTTGACAGAGAAAGGGGGATTATTTGGCTGCTTTTAATGGCTGACACTATGCTGCAGGATAAGGCAGGAAAAGCTGCAAGTGATTTTGCAGCCGGGGCTTATATGTAAATATGAATCACCAGAGAACTTCTGAATATTGTTGGTTATGTTTCATTCATGCCACTCTGAGCAGTGAATGTTTTCCCCCAGCACAGAGGATGCCATGCTCTGTGGAAGCTCTATGATAATAAGTCACAGCCAAGCTAATGTTTCATTCCTACATTTTAATAAAAAATTCATCTTCAGCTGTATAGTCACGCCAAAATCCCTGAGAGGTTAAGTTGGAGAAATTGCACGCGATTATGTGTGTGCATGTGCATCAGTCCTGGGGCAATAAATCTGCTCTGTAATATTGCGTAAATATTATTTTTTTTATTAATATTGCACTCGTGTTTCCCACCTCTGACCTGCTTGACATGATGTATTTCTTTTATTATGTGTGTAATGTGGAAATGATCCATAACACTCCGCCTATGGGAAGCTTGGAATTGATTGAAATTCAATGTCATTCAAATTCCGATCAATACCCATGAATAATCAAGTATTTATTAACATTGATAGAACCCTGTGATGGATGGATGTGCTTTAGAACAAGTTACTATACTGTGCTAAGGGTACAGTATAGTAACAGTTGTGTCTGGAGAGCATTTATAGCATGGTGATAGAATATGTTGATATGGAGGACAACAGACTGACTTATGTACAGGTTTGGTGAAGGTTTCTTTATGATAATGAAAAGCTCAACATTTATAATTTATGTTCACTCTGAAAATGGAACAACATGCTGCTGATATCTGGACTAAAACAATACTGTGTGCATTTAAATGACCTTGCGTGTTACTTATTTGTTCAGTTAGTTCATAATGATTTGGGAAATGTGGACAAAGTAAAAAGATGCGGTTGCCTTTTTACATATGAACCATTTCATTTGCATACAGAAAGCCTGTAACATGGGGATATAAAGTTTTATTAAGATGTATGCTAAACCTGCTGCTAAACCTGTATATCACATGAAATGAGGACAATAGTATCTTATGTCATTTATCTACTTTATTTTTTTAATTGTCTGGGATTCTTTTGGCGTTCATTTATTGTTAATATTATACTCATGTCATATGATTTCCTGCTGATGTATGATTTACAAGGTGTCATTTGTAAAAGATGGTGTCTTAAAATGTCAGATGACACAAACATAAAAATGAACTAACAAACCAACTTTTGTGTTGATTTAAATGATAAAACAGAATGGGTAATTAGAAATTCAAATTTCTCTTTATCAAAGGAGTGTTTGCTTGTGTGTGCGCAAACCTCTTGTTGGGTGATGTCCAGGATGCGTTCCAGGGTCAGCTCTTCAAAATAAAGGCGGTCACACTCGTCAAAGTCGGTGCTGACTGTCTCGGGGTTGTGGTTTACCACCACTGTCTTTCTACCCATCTGCCTCAGAGTCCGGATGCTTGACACTGCACACCAGTCAAACTCAACACTGCTCCCTGATGGATCAAACCACAAATCAATTTCAGTGCAGTAGAATTTCTAAATTGATAGTTCATTTGAACAGCAAGAAAACGATATGGAAGCTTGTTCTTGGACTCACCAATGTGGTAGGGTCCACAACCAAGAACCATAATGCTCTGGTCTTTAAAGTCCAGATCATGCTCCTAAGGAAGTGGATAATCAACAAAAGCCATTGTTCAAAACATACTCTTAAAGATGTCAGTAAGTCTATAATTTTTTATTATTACAATTTCTAGCAATCAGATATTTTCTCATAGCAAATAAAGTATACAAATGTAGTGATGGTTTGGACATTATACATTGCATAAACACATTATACAAGCGCCTATAAACATATCATATAACATGCATATTTTTTTGTATACATCATACCTGGCCATGATAGGTGCAATACAGGTAATTGGTCTTAGCTGGGTACTCTGCTGCCAAGGTGTCAATCTGAGAAGAAGGATCAGGGCAAATAAAGGTTAAATGAGCCATTTGTTCATTCACATGTAAAATTTATTAAGGTTATATGCCTCCAAGAAAATGGGATAAACATGTTTATGGTTTATGTTAAAGGTTTATGAAAGTCACAACTGGGAGAACATGTGTGGAAACCAATGTAAATATAGGGAGAACATGTAAACTACACATTGCAAAGCCCAAATAATCTCAAAAGACAACCTGGAGGAGTCGGGACATCAAACACGCATCACTCAAATCCTGTGTTTTTATCAACTGAGGTCACTGACTGTGTCACATCTATTTGAATCTTAGCCTTTGTCTGAAAAGTGAAGCTCACCTGTTTGACCCATGGTGTGATACCATGGTCGAGTCTCAGCTCTCTGACTGCTCTCTCACTGGATCCGAGAATCTGACCAACCTGCCGGTCTGAGAAGCCATCCTGCTTAGCCTGCAGCAGTAGGTCCTTGGGTACTGTCCCACTGTAAGAGAAGACTAAACATGATACACTGTGGTGGATTTGCGAAACCACTACAAACTTCATACTTCCTCCCCAGTTTACAATAGTTTCATTACTTATACCTCCTAAATGAACAGTTGAGATATTCAGTGAGCTTTCTTCGATTACCCTTAGACCTTTTTATCTATTTATTTTTTTGACCAATTTAGGTATGACTTCCAGGAACATTTTGCACAATTTGTACTGGAGAAACTGGTGCTCTCCCTGCTAAGGATTCACTGTTACCTTCCTTCTTTTGTGACACGATAGTCAGTCTGTCTCCTCAGCTTAAATGTTTAAGGCCTTGTATGAATCAGGCATGTTGCGTGTAAGGAACATGATGTGCACTGAGGAAGACTAAAGTCAATTTATTTTTAAGTTTCTTTGTTAGTTTTTCTGTCTGTGATATTTTCTACTCCACTGGACTAAGAATGTCAATCATGACTGGCTTCCCTATCCGTCAGAGTGTGGACAGCAGGGAACAACCCAGCTCAGAGTGATCAATAACACATCAACAAATAAGGCACCAAGGTGCCAGAGCACAAGGTTGGGAAGTGCACCATTTAAGCACTTATTAAATCAATAAAACTTAAATGCAAGCTGTGAGCTTTAACTGAAAAAAAAAAACAATTCTGTATCAAGAGGTGATTTTGAACAAGAAAACATTTATGTATTTCCAACAGTAGCCAAAAAAAATTTTTTTCAACTCCTTCATTTTAATGAAGCAGATAAAAATAAAGAGAGTATATTATAATGGTCGATGTACATGTATAGGCCAGTACTCCTGCGTCAAGTAATACGAGGACATTGTGAATTACTGTTAAAAAGCATCAGGAATGCAATTTTCACAGATGTAACTTTACAATTAATCAGTTATTTATCAAATGTTCACATTTCATATAACATAGAACCAGAGCCCTTTCATTCTGCTTTGATTTGAACAAAAATAGCTTGAGGCAGCATATTGAAGAGTACAGTAATTGGAGTGTGTCATTGAAGAGAAGCATATTTTATACATTGAATGGGTGAAAAGGTACAGCTCATGTAAAAATTCAAAAAATAAATTGCTTTCATGGTGTATTGTACTTTTGAAAAAGACCAGCTGGGTTTCGCTCAGATTTAGAAACATATGCAACACGACAGTGAGGACAGGACATGTTTGTGACCTAGCAAATAGGTTTTGTACATAAGTTACATGGTGTTTGAAACCACACTTGCTGGAAGACTCACTATTTTTAAATATCTCCCTTTGAATTTCCCTTTTCTTTCCAAGTTAAACTTAACAAGTGAATGCGATTGCTATTGATCTTCTCATTTGGCTCCAACTGAGAACGCTACAAGTGTGGATCCCATAATGCAGAATTTGGAGACAACAGGAAGGAATTCTTGTTTGTGGTGAAAACCGCAAGCCTACAAATGAATTATTTATGATCTTGTTGTGTAACAATTTCAGAAATGTCAAATGTATTTTAACAACCACTGTGCATGGTCGGGCAAACAAAAAAAACCCTAAGGAGACACAGGAAAGAAAGAAAGTCATTGTTGGAGCTTGGCTTTCTTGTGTACAATTATCTTATATGTCATTTGCATTCCATGGACGCATGTACATAAACACCATCGCACACAGAGAGCACAGCGTGTGCATGCCTGAGCACAGAGGAAACAGGACTGTCAGTGGCACTCACAATTTCACTGAACCACAAAACGACAAGAACCAATTTTTGTGTTAGCACACTTTTCATTTTGTCAATTTTTCAGTCAATTAAGTCTGAAAATTTTTGGAATGTTGCTTTTGAGTATTGTATAATTGCTGTCCTCTTCATTGTAATGTCATGCACAAGGCTTATACACCTATGTCATAAAGTTGACATATTATACATCTTTAAGCGTATCAAAATAGATTTTGTGTTATGCAGCAAGTATAAAAAACAGTGCATCCGTGATTCAAGACGCCCACTCTGGTTATCTCAGTTTTCCACCTGGAATTAGATTGCATCTCCACATCTGTCTCCTTTGACCACATCTCACTCCCTACCTTTATATATCCAAATACACAGAAATATCACAAAATGATATTGTTTTTAGCCATGCAGTCTGACTTAATAGATGTGTCTGAGCAAAATTGAGAGAGCAGCAGCCAGTAATAGCTGAGCTTATTAATCTGAAGTGCATAGCAGTACAATTAATATACAAACTAAAAACAGTAAAAAAATACTGTCTTATTGTATACAGTATATAATACTATAATAGCATATAATAGTTTATAATACTGTGTTAGTGTTACTATTGTGAGGGAGTATATGGATCCCTGAGGAGTGTAACAATACTTCTGGTTCACAACATAACAGTTAAGAGGACTTCATCTGAGGACCAGGTCCTTCGGTGTGGCTCAGGGGACTTTGTTTTCAAGCTCCGACAATAAAATCACCATCTGTGTCCCAGGGCAATTTTAAATGATCGGATCCTGAATTAATCTTCAACGCGTTCTGCACTTACAGCTGTCCACTTGCAGATCAAATGTAAACGGATCAAAACTGACCAGGCCTGAACAGGGCCAGGACTTGATCAGAAACTGTGCTAAAAATCTGCTTTGCCCCTCTTAAATGTACTCGTGCACGTGTGTAAAGACCTTTTTCATCAACAGTACTAGTACTTTGTTTTTCTCATATTTAAAGACTTCACTCCATGTCAATTTTGACCTTAAAGGATGACTTAACATCCTCTTCTGAGGTTATCTCCACCCAACGCCTGAGTGGGGGAGAGGGGAAGGGAGAGTGGGTCAGTGCAGGTGGCGTGGTCTGGTAGTGATATCTGACACCAAGTTGGAGGAGGTGCCCCATGAGTCGGGCTTCTCCATCAATCATATCCTGCTTCGAGCGGTGGAGAGAGAGAGAGAAGAGCAACAAAGCAACAGCTCTGGCATTTATAAAAGAGGGAGGACATCGAGCCTCGCACTGGTTGGAACAAGAGGGTGACACAAGAGTGTACCAGTGATGCAAGCGTGGACTAAGAAAGCTAGTGGCAAAATTTGAATGCAGTAGCTCATATTTGAGGCAGAAACGCACTGATTTTTATCATAAGGAGTATAATATTAATACTTCACACTAAACTGGATCAACAAATCATCTGGATCGACCAATAACATTACTAGATCCCCATATACACTGGTTAATAAAAGTGCTTTAGGGGTTTAGACATAATCCACACAATGATCTGAACATTTAAAAAGGTACAGTGTCTAGGATTTAGCAACAGCGATTGGTGAAGTTGTATGTAGCAGGGCTGTCGAAATTATTTATTTAGTTATTTCAAACACGAGATGTAAAGTTCACTGTCATTACATAACCTGTATGCTGCCATTTCATGAGCACCCATTCAGAATGCAGCAGAGGGTGCAATGAAGGTTTCCTACTATATCATATGACAGTGCCAGCTGCAGCAGCAACAGCATCATGGAGACGCAAGCTCTCTCTACAAATAATTAAACAGTGGGTCTACTGGTTCTATGTTTTACCACAGAACGATAACATTATTACAGTTTAGCTAAAAGCTGTGGGAGCTTCCTCCTGTTGTCATCAGTTTTCGGTTCAAGCTGTGTTTATTACAACCTACTCTACTGAGTGCTCTATCTTAAGAATACTAATAACAATTATCAAAACAATAATATTCATACATTTGCAGAGTGCAGCATGACTTTATTTGAATATATATATCGCTCATTATATATTTGTTTGGGATTTGTTTGAGATTGAGAAGACCCGCCGCTGTATATATAATTTCTGGCAAATGGAAATATTTAACCTAAATCGTGCACACTGGCCCTTTAAAGAGAAGTTAAAATGTGAAATATAGATCAGTCCATACTACTGTAATCAAACAACTAACACTCCTATGCACTCAAAAAGTGAGTGTGCTGACCAGCAGAGCCTGAAGTCCACCTGTACTCAACGCTACGCTCCATCAGTCTGGCAGCAGCCTATTGTTGTGTCCCCATCTCCAGAGGCAGTGGAGACTACAACAGCCCTCGCTCTATGTGTCAGCGTGTAGAGGCGGGTGCCCACCAGACAGTCAGCCATTAATTATTTAACAGCATAGTCAGAGGGAAGCAGCAGGTTACCTGTGCCTGAGCCATGAAAATTCACAGTGGCTTTGATTTGAGCTGTCCAAGTAAGAGCCAGAGGGCAGAGAGACAGAGAGTGCAGCAGCTGAGGAGAGGTGAACCACGACAGGGAGAGAAAGAGAGACGTGAAGAGGCTAGAAGAGGTTCTTCTCATTTTTGAGGACCAAAACTTTTCTGGTTGAAGTTATATACATATATACACGTATTTGTACACACACACATATATGTATATACTGTATGTATATGTATATGTATATATATACACATACACAGAAATATATATATATATATATCAACATATACATAAATATACATACATATACACATACATATATAGAAATATATATGTATATACATATACACACACACACACACACAGAGTATATATTTCTAAGCAAAACAAATGCACTACAAATACTCAAAACGAAACAATAACAGAAAGCAAAAATGTAAGCATTCAGGGGAAACAAATGAGTGATGAAAACACTTTACTGCTTAAAGACCAGATCATTGGTGTTCAAAAATGATAAATGAGCATCTGCAACACATCTGTCTATTTGGATATGTTGTGTGTATTGAAGTACATGTTGGTATTTGTTGTGTCTTTTTTCAGCCTGTGCTGTCCTCAGCCGCAATGCAGATTTTATGACCGACCACTATAGGCTGTTCAACCATCAAAGATAAACACAGTCTGGCGGAGGCCATATAATGAGTAATGCTAAAGTAAAGTTATAGCATAAAAAATTAATCACAGCACTTCAAATTATAATTTAGAAGCACAAAAATCTACGACAGGTATAGAACTGATCAAAAACCTTCCTTGTTTGGGAAAGGTATGCATCCATTTGTGTGTTACCTCTTGTAGTTTGCTAGGTGCTGCTCCAGCTGTGTTATCCTGTGGAGTTTGTGGAGGAACCACTTGTCGATGGCTGTCAGCTGGTGTATTTGATCCACACTCACACCACTGTGGAGTGCCTGCAAGACAGACATCAAACGGGCTGAATGGTCATGGAGTATTCTGACAGCAGACATCCAGTAGGTATCACAAACAGATTCTAATTAAAATCCTCTTACACATCAAGGGAAAGAGTGTGCAGAATATTCAAAGTAGGTGTGTTTTTTTATCCATTATGCCGTCCTGTAAAATCTGACAGCAGCCACAATATTTATTACTTCACAGCATCTGCCATGGTAACGGTTAGTAAAATACTTTGGTTAATTGAAGTTAGATGTTTGCTTAAAAAAACAATTTGAGGCTAGCAGGCTGGGTTTCCTTCCATGCAGTCCACTTAATTTCAGAAAGTAGAATATAGTACGCAGCCACTGGATACTGTTGTACCTTAATCTGTGAGGTCAACCTGTATCTGCTAGTTTTCCAGACCTTGTTTTACCATTTGAATTATTCATCGGTTTAATCTGGGGTCAATTTTTAATATGGCAACCACTTCCAGGAAACTTGGCTACAATCGCATAGACCTCAAACTTCTCAAAACTCTCGTCTTCACCTTGATTAACCATTATTTTCTACCTTATCTCAGGAACCTTCTACTTTTCTTGAGGAAACGGCACAATAAACACACTCTCAGTGAGTGTTGTCTACTGCTTTAACCTCCACATGAAGGTTGTGAGGTTGAGCTGGAACCAAACCCAGTCTCCAGATTGCAGGGCCAACATACAGAGATGAACGGAGATTAACTCTCAACCCACAGTCAATTTAGAGTGTCCAATTAACCCAATCTGTATGTTTTTGGACAGTGGGACGAAGGGACCATGGACAATGAACACATCTTTTCCATATTAAAACACTTTGAATGACTGATTACAGGTTTGGAGAAAGCACTTATACTAATTTACATGAAAAGCCTGCTTGAAATGTCACAATGATCCATTCTTTGTTTTTCAATAATTTTTTTGAAATTGAAATTTTTTTTTTTTCCAGTCAATGGCAAAACCAAACGTAGGCTGTTATGCATCAAACAAAAGCTTTTAATTTCAACACTTTTATGGAAGAACAAATCATTGTTTCAGTGATTTGTAGAAACCAACACTGTGTCTGTAGCTGGTGTTTGCGTGCCTGGAGATAAGATATGGGCCATTTATCCCTAATAACATCACGTTCTCTGATGATCTCACTCCATATTTAAGGGAAATTATCGGTCTACACCGTCAGGTCACCAAGCTCACCCAGCTGGAGGTTTTGACACCGACACATATTCATTCTTCTCTCACCTCTGCTGGTGATAAAAGCTTATTGCACTGCTAGATCTGTAGATATTGACCTTAGAATAGTTCATGTACCATCTTTGTATTTGAATGATAGAGGTTAACCGTGTGTCCACTTGCACCGTAAGCACTGAAGCGGAGCTTTCAAATGATAAAAACACATGATCTGATAAGGTCCTTCTGTCCCTTAGATACAGTGTGTGTGTTTCCAGGATTTATAACGACATCTTTGCATCTATTTAACAAAATTTCCACACAAAAGACATTTCCACACAATTAGGCATCAGGCACAGCAAAGCACGCAGGAAGGCCAGGGACACATTTTTCTTCTCTATATTTTATGTTTTTTTTTTCCATTATAAATTTTCTTTGACATTTCTAAATGTGATTTTAATGTGAAATTTTTAGTTGGTGTCATTCATTATTAATGCTATGAACGATTAGTGTACCTTGGCGAGGGAGAAGATGCGGGTGCTGGAGGGCACAGCCAGCTCCTGTTGCAGGTCCTGGGTGTCAGCCCAGGCTTTTTTGAGTGGCAGTCGTGGCACAAAGCCATCCACTGATGGATGACACATCCTCAGGGCCTTCTGCATACTCTCCTCATAGGTCCGGCCCACTGCCATCACCTGAATGCAGAAGAGGGGAACACAAGACAGTACAATACGGATGTGAGTAAATACTGAATAAGCAGGTGATTTCGTGAGGTGGTGGGTGTTTTTCCATGGATCCTTCCCTACCTCTCCAACACTCTTCATGGCACTGCCTATTTCACGAGACATGCCCTGAAAGCGGTCCAGGTCCCAGCGGGGGATCTTGGTGACAATGTAGTCCAGACTGGGTTCAAAGCAGGCTGTGGTTTTTTCGGATACAGCATTCTTAATATCAGGTAGGGGGATTCCCAGAGCCAGCTTAGCAGCTACAAATGCTAAGGGATACCTGTGAGACAAGCACCAGGAAGACCTTCTTAATATTATAAAATAAAATGAACTATATTTTGGCAATTATTTCTTCATGATTTCATTCTGTTTGACACAACATTAAATCAACACAGTGCTGCTGGCAATGCTGCATGAGGGATGTGAACCACTTCTAAGATACATTTAAACATTTCATACTTAATGGATTGTGGATTTCATTGTGATTGATGTGCTTTTTGAACTCGGGTCAAAAACACATTAGATTATAGAACATATTACGTTTTAGACAAAGCAAGCACATTTCTGAAGTTATAAAACTGCAGAATACAAGAAATAATTATCAGATGGAGTCTGTTAGAACTAGATTAGATGTGTTGGAACTTTTAGAGACCATAAACCTCACACTTGTTGTGTTATTTTTATTTTATTATTGTGTTATTTTTGAGACACCAAGTATCACATTTGTTGTAGCATTTAATATTTTTTAACCTATTTTGGATTAGCATTTAAACAGTTGTCAATTGACATTTCAGTCCACTAGATGGTGCTCCTGCTGTTGTTCCAGTATATGATTTTGCAATAATAATAATATCGTATTGTGACTTAAATATTGTGATAATACCGTGGTGTCCCCCCTAAAATGTACCTTGATATATGAAATCCATGACACTTTATACAGAACTGTGCTGTTCAGTATTTCACACGTTTCAAACATGCTTTTTGAAGCATATCAGCAGTGAGCATCTTGCGTTCATGTGGATAAGTTTTCTTACCCAGTGGCTTTGGATGCCAGAGCTGAGCTTCTGGAAAGCCGGGCATTGACCTCAATGATGCAGTACTCCAACGATGACGGGTGTAGCGCGTACTGGATGTTGCATTCACCTACAATACCAAGATGACGGACCACTTTGATGGCGGTCTCACGCAGCATGTGGTACTCCTCGTTGGACAGGGTCTGGCTGGGTGCCACCACGATGGAGTCACCTAAAGAGGAAGAAGAGAAGGGGATAAAGGAAGACGAGGCTCCATTGATGTTTTTTTCACATAAAATGAAAATATGGCATATATTCAAGACTAAGAACAACACTTATATAGTTGATATATAGTTGATATCAACAAGCAAAACATGAGTAATATGTGTCATCTAAATTACTATTTTTAAACAGATAGACTCTCATTAATACACATCTTCATAATAAAATGATATATAACTTGTGAAATGTATCCAATTTTACAAGAAATGTGTTTGTCTATGGACTAAGTAAGGTGTACACAAACCACCTTGAGTTGGAACTAAACCCATAGGCCCAAGAATGACATTGATCTGTAGAAAAAGTTAAGACGTATGGTCCAAAACATCTAAGGTGCACTGTAAGCTCAATCAACATGAGCAAATTGTTTAAACAAAACAACTGTCCTTACCACATTGGTATAAATTATATAATGTAAAGCTTGGTACCTGTGTGAATGCCCAGTGGGTCGAAGTTCTCCATGTTGCACACTGTGACACAGTTATCAGCTATGTCTCTCACAACCTCATACTCCACCTCTTTCCAGCCCATCAACGACTTCTCTACTAGGATCTGACTGCTCATGGCTAGGGCCTGCAATACACACACAATATTAACTATTCAGATGCTTTAATGTGTAAACAGGAACTTTTTACATAATGGATAAACACAATAACAGGAAGACCAGAGACATTTAATTCAATAAAATACAGTGACGCTGCAATTTAAAAAAAACAGCAAGTGTAAAGATTAAAATGGGCACAACCTTAAAATAATACCAACGATTACAGGAGTGTGTGCATTTATTTATTAATTTACTGAAAGTAAACAATGGAATATTATACTAAATATATACTAAAGTTTGGATAAACACTGAGGACATGAGGTTGAAGCAAAATATGTTTGCCTTGGGTTTCTATTTTGTACTGTTGTCACAGTGAAGGCCAAGACCTTGTAAACTAAACTTTTTTTCACAAAGCAGCTGAACAGACACTGGCCACAGCTGGAAAAGAAAAAAATCACAATGATAAATTCAAATGATTATACATTTGAAAAAGCCATATGAGAAAAGCAGTAGGACTTCCTGCATGACATAATAACAAGAATGCCAATCTAAGAGAGCCTAGAACACAGTTCATGCAGTTATATGATCACAGATTAGACACAAATGAGACACAATGTTGGATTCTGGATGAGCATAAAATAATGTTGCTTAGCAACAGCACACTATTCATTTTCTGGTAGAGGTCCAGACACACAAATCAAACCGATTTTAGTCAATCTTTGTGCACATTTATGTTGCATACAGTTTAGCAGTAAAACCATGTATGGAAAGGTCAAAGGTCCAGGAACCAACAACATCAGTAAACTAAAGATGAGTTCTGGCTCCAGTATTTTGAGCATTTTCAAATAAACTAAACGGTTGTCCAAGAGTTTTGGGCGGCGTTAATGTTTGACTAGTAACATAAGGCAAGGGGAAGATGACCTTTTTCCAAATTGCTGTGTTTATCAATAGAAAGTTTGCAGTGAGTGAGCTTGGCTGCCAGGAATAGTTTTGTATTACATATTTTGCAACACACACACAAACAGGATTAGACATGTACAATTTACAAAATAAAAGCTTTGCCCAATTAAAGGCTGTAATATTTCACATTTGTCTTCCTTATATTCACATTATCTTATTTTCTCCACCACAAAGAACGTTTGCAAAATAAGTCTTTTAAAAAATGCATAATTTGCTAATTTTTATTCTGACCTGGTGAGCAGTTTCTTCTAGTTTGTCTTTGTTGCCACACAGACCAGAGCCCAGACCTCCCAGTGCATAGGCTGATCGTAACATCACCGGGTAGCCAATCTTCTCTGCCGCTTTCAAGGCAGCAGACACCTAAATGTGAGATGTGCAAAAATATTACTTGTACAAACAAAAAAAATAAAGGAAATAACATGATTTTATACATGATATAGTAATCTATGATTTAAGTATTTGTGTTCTTTGGTGGGGGGAGCAGTTTGGGAGAGATGACGTATCCTTACAGAGTCAACGGCAACACTGGGTGCGATCTTTTCATTGATTTCCATCAGTTTGTCCGCAAAAAGCTGCCTGTCCTCTGTGGCCATGATGGACTCCACCGGTGTTCCAAGGACTTTTACCCCATACTTCTCCAGGACGCCACGCTGAAACAATTCTACTCCTAAACACAACATAAAAGCCAAAAGACTCATAAATACGTCTGAATCCGATTATAATCTGATCTATTCCCTTTACCCCAATGCCAGGAAAAATGGTTCCGCAAAGAATTCAACCACAAAACAGAAATTCTATATATCTAGACAAACAAGTGCTTCCTTACCACAGTTGAGTGCAGTCTGTCCGCCCATGGAGAGCAGGATGCCATCTGGACGCTCAGTCTTGATCACTTCAGTTACAAATTGTGGGGTGACGGGCAGGAAATAGACGGAGTCGGCCTGTTTGGTGCCCACTTCGTTGGTCTGAACAGAAGCTATGTTTGGGTTCATGAGCACCGTCTTCAGATTCTCCTCCTACAACATGTCCACACCATTAATCTTTACAGTAAATGTGAGTATGATGATTTGGGTATCTGCGACTTGGACAACATTCCTGTTTTTATGTGTTTTGTGTCACACTGGCATTCATTTTTCTACAAAATCTTACAAAACACTCTTACTTACAGCCGATATGGACTCATTCCAGTTTGTACATCGGCATTTGTTTTTGACTGAGACATTTGAAAAAGGCTTATTTATTAATTTCAGGATCTAGAATATTTAACATGGTGCACACAAGCTTTTCAAACTTTTTAATGAATGGAATCCTTTTAGAAGGTTTTTGGAAAATTCAGCTCGGTCTCCTCTCCGCAAACTATTAGGACAGAATTATCCATCAGTAAACCAAATTAAAATGTATTATCAAAAACATGTCTGGTTATATTAACACCAAAACACTTTTTTTGGGTTTATATCAGTCTTTAAAACAAGTCATTTGCATCTGCAGATTTGCACACGGTGAAATAACCTGTCGATATCCTCCTCAAACAGACTAACAACATATTTTATCATCTGAGGAATGATGAGACATGGTTTGAATAAGAAAAAATATCCAAATCTGGTTGTTGTGCTCTCTTACCTTCATGGCTTTGATGGCCTGAGATCCAGAGTAGTCAAACTCTCCAGCCTGACCGATGGACAGACCACCAGAACCCAGTACCAACACCTTTGACACCTGCATCAACACAAAGCACATGATGTCTTTTCTTTCTGTGCTCATGTTGTGAGCCTGGTGCAAAACTCATACAGTATATTAATCATTTCGATGCATGTTACTTTAACATCTTACAGCATCTTAAATCTTTGATACCATAAGGAATCAAAGTCCTTATGGTTCTCCATGTGGACCACAGCTGTAATCACCTGCCACAAAACCCAAAAAAGCACCTGATGAAGTGGAGTCATTCTCTGTACCTGAACTCTTGGAGGAATGTGGGGTTTCTTTGGCATGACTGACACCAGCGTGGCATCGTTTCCTTTCTTGATCAAGGACATGAAGGTATCAAAGAGAAACTGTAGGGGAAAAGTAGTTTGAGTGTTTAGTCTTACAGTACCACTACCACTACCACTTTGATTATTATACTGAAGTGCCTGCAAGCGCTGCCTGAAATATTACTGTTGCTTCTGATGTGCTTCTATGAAGCTTTTGGATCACTGCTTTTTATGATATCTACAAATAACGCACACAGAGGAAACCTCTGACAACTTATTTAAAACTGTTAAAATCAGAACAGTAAAAAACATTTAAACATTTAAACAAATAACATAACACACATTTTTACTGTTTTAGATAAGATATAAAGATATAGCTTTAATACTACAATATATTAGGTTTCTGGTTTCTGATCAGAAAAAGACACATGCATTTTACCTCAGTCATTCAGTTGTTGTAAAATAAATAAAGTGCTCCTGACAACACAGATTTATCATAAGCAGACATGAGAGTACATTCATAAACAATGCTTTGATCAATCTTCCCTCAGAGTGTCAAACACTCTGCACTAGACATTGGGCCTATGGAAATTGATAATTCTATGAGCCAACTGTCACTATCCATCTTTTGTGCAATAACAAAATACAATATTCCATGTGCAATATTCTCAGTTACTGATAAACCCTGTGGCTTTAATAATTGAAACCGTTTTTGTTCGGTGTTACGTACATACATGTACACATTGTTTATAGTTCAGCAATATTTATTGTCATAGAATTCTTACTAACCACATATGTCTTGTCATGTTATTAGTTTTCATTCATATTTTATCTGTCGTTAGTATCGTGTTTTCTTATTCCTCATTTCCTTTACTGAGTGTTCATTTAATTCTGAAGGAGCAAATGTAACGCACCCAATTTCCCCCGCAGGGGATTAATAAAGTATTCTGAAAAAATAAATATCTGTAGAGACTAACTTCTGGCATCACTTATGTTACATGAACAGTGACTCTGCAGTGAAATGAGACGGCTGTGGTAAGTGTGTCTGCTGTCACTAGTATGTACCTGCTATATTAGTTACACATGCTTTTATAATCACTGAAATTAACTATGACACTTTATTGACACACATCCTAATCTAAACGTTTGTCATGTTGTGAAGAGAGTAAAAAAATAATTATTTTCTCAATGACTGATACTGCTGTATTAGAGAAAAGCACTGCACATCCCTGCCCGTAAATTATTTGTCATGAGCACTGTGCACAATTTTTTGTGACATCTCCTGGAGTCAAACCAAGGTGGAAGAAAAGAATCCTCCAGCTGAGCTGTCAACTGTATGTTGTGCTGCTGTGACAGGTCTTATTATTCCACCTTAACACGACAGAGGTTACAACATACTTTGACCAGAACTTGAACCTTGTCTTCCACATGGCAGTCGGAGACAAAAACTGCAGCACGGAACAACCAGTGCTTCATTTCAGGAAAAAAAGGACAGATACTATTAGCAGTCCTCCATCTGAGCCCCAGTGCAGTCAGACAAGAAGTGGATATGTTTGGATGAATGGATCAGTTGCGATTGCTCCAAGACAGCAAGGGAAGCTCGGCTTCCTCTAAAATGTCGGCAAATATGTACCGTTTATATTTCAATACTAAACGTGCGGTAGAACGCGATAATAACGGGTCACTAATTTTGTTCAGAATCAGCTGTTTATCACGGATGACGGATTGTCTTACGTGATTTACGTATTCCCGTAGCGGCCTCTGCATTAAAACTACTACTTTTTTCTCTATGGGACGGCACAGAATAGGTTATTTTCACAGCGGTGAGCTCAGCGGGGATTAGACTAATGTCGGAAAAACTTCACTTCTCTAGGAGTCTATGGAGCAGTGGGCTTCTGCGTGATGATTGGAGGAACTGTCTGAAAGGCAGAGCCAGTGTTTGATTGACAGTGTTGCCGACAGTGGAGACTTTTCTGCCTCAGTCCTGTGTGGATTTTGCAAGGGAAATCCGTAGACAAATAGTTGGTTGTTGTGTGTTATTTGCTCGGTGACACAGCCCTTTTTTTTGTAAATATACAAATATGAATAAATGAAAACACTATTATAGTTTTTCAGTTTTACATAATAATCATGTTTCCTTCTTCTAGTTATTCCTTTGCAGAATTTATGCATAAATAACTGGGCCTGAAATGACCTTCCCCTGTATCAAAGACCATGATGGATGGATGCTTCTCCTGCCTTCCATTCACTCAACAGAGGACTTGTTAAATGGAAGACTTCAACTGAAACATGAGCTGCATCCTGTGAATATACCTTAACTTATTTATAGTATTCAGATACTTAATGCATCGCTATCAAAGTTTTTAATTACCTCTGTGTCTGTGGGACCGCCCTTAGCCTCTGGGTGGAACTGAGCCGTGAAAACAGGCCTTGTGGTGTGCATGATGCCCTGGAAAATATGCAAAATTGATACTGAAAGAAAGCCAACAATATATTACATTCCATCATTTTAATTTATGAACATCTCTCGGATGAAAGTCTTTCTATAATGGTATTTTGACAACATATGGCGTCTTTGTGCTTTAACTTACTTTGAGACAGTTTTGGGTTGGTTTTTTTTTACCAATCAACCTTTCAACAAAAAATAGAAAATACAATGCCTTAGAAAATGCCTGAAGATAGAGTGAACCCAACCTCATTAGTTCCATCATTGGCGTTAATGAACAGTGGGCTCCATCCCGGGGGCAGGGACTCGCTGTCTATGCCGTAGCCGTGGTTCTGCGATGTAATAAAGGCTTGGCCCGTCATCACATTCACAACTGGCTGGTTCTGGCCTCTGGACAACCACGCACACACACAGACAACACCGTGTATATCATTTGTGAACAGGAAACATGATCTCAAAAGCCCCGAGAACAGGTAAGATTGCAACATCCCAGTATACAAATATTTATATAAGTGACTCAACTGTACCTGTTGCCCATAGGTAGTTTATATGACTGGGCTCCTGCAGCCAGAGCAGTAATTTGGTTTCCCATACAGATTCCAAACACAGGCTGAGGACGATCACTTTCCAGCACCTTCACAAGACAAAATTATATAAAGTTATTAATTTGTCAGGATGGCAGATCAGAATAAACAAATAATCTGAAAGTAGCATTTTCCTTCTTTTGCATTGTTGCTTAGTTGTGCATTTCTTTAACAGCGCAGTAGGTAAAATTCAAACTAATCTTATCAAGTTCCTGTAGTTTTACCTTCTGTAAATAAAAAATAAAAATAAAAAAGACTGTAATATGTATTTACAATTAAGTTGAAATACAGACTTATGAAATATGAAAGAGCAGCAACCTGATACATGAAAAATACAGGTTATATTTCCTTTTCCTACCTTGCGGACATTTTCAATGAGTGTCCCGGCCAAAGAGGGGTCTCCGGGTCCATTGGAAATGAACAGGCCATGGTAATCCAGACTGAGCAAGTCTTGGTCCCATGGCACAAGGTGGACCTCTGCACCCCTCTGCATGCATGGACATTGATTTATAAGGATCATAGTGAGGACGAGTCACTCAAACTCATAATTGTACATCATTTCTGTAGCTGCAACAAACATTCTGTATTTATTATGAACAGAAGCTAGAATTCACAGATGTTCTCCGACAATAACAATATTTCTATGTAAATTTATGATACAATTATGTTGTCGTTTCCTAACCCAGCTTCTATTCTCACAGAAAATGTACTTTATTTTATGAGCAATGAAGCCAAAAACCATTCCCAGTGTTAATCATTACTAATATGACCAATTATTGGACAAATGAAAATGTTACAATAATAAACACAAGAAATAAAGGGTGATATATTATAAAGATAATAATAATAATAATAATAACATTAAAAAAAACTTCTGCATCAGCAAAGTGGTGGCTGCTTTTCCTGAGTTACTTTAACAACCAATAAAATGAAATATAAATAAAAAAACGTGAGAAACCCAGTTCCTGTTACAAAAATTGACACAGAATGATTATTTATATAATATATATTCTAGGTCAAGATGCAGAAATCATGTTGCTTAGTGTCAATGTCTTGTTGTATTTGGTTTGAGAGAGTTAACCATAAAAATACAATTTATGAGTAATTAATCTGATGAGGATGCAATAAACACAAAAATGTCTTTTCATTCTTACCTTAACCAGCAGGCGAATTATGTTGTGTTTTATGCCACAATCAACAGCCACCACTTTGATTGGGTTGCCTTTTCCAAAGACTTTGGTTTCCTGCAAAATCGGGAGGGCAGAGCAAGTCATTAGCACTCAACAGCACAATAGGAAATCAAAAATGTGATTGTGCACTGTGCACCGTGTATCCGGAGTTACCTGATTTAATAGTGACAATAATATTTACATATAATAGGTAGCAGCTTGTTACCTTGGTTGAGACCTCTGCTACCAGGTTTTTCTGGTTGGGGTCACACATCTCAACAGGTTGACCATCAAATTCAATCTTCCCCAAAACTGTGCCCTGAAACCAAAGGGAGGTTAACGACAGTGGAGGGCCAAAGCATCCATTTTTATACGATTGCATTTATAAGAATGTATACTACCTTGTCTCTGATGATCTTCGTCAGCATTCTTGTGTCGATCCCAAACAGTGCAGGAACCTTTGGAAAGGGAAAGTCACATTTGGAAAGTTGCCAACAGCAGAGTGTCATTTAATACTCTAATGATACTAGAGTATTTTGTAATTTGAATTCTAACCTTCTCTTCGTGGAGCCACTGACCCAGAGACTTGACTGAGTTCCAGTGGCTGAATTCATGGCTGTAGGATTGAACCAGAAGACCAGATACCTTGCAGCACCAAAAAGAAACATACTGGATTAAAAGCGTCTGCAGCCTTTTCGATTTGCTAATTGCTAAGAGAACAATTAACTGATCAGCCATAATGAAACTTAACACAGAGAGATTCCATTTGATCAAGAACACAAATTAACGACTACTACTTTATTTAAGGTAACAGCAAGACCAGTGTAATATAATACTACATTCCATAAGCAGACAACTTCATCCTCAGATGATCAGCTTTGCTGAAAATAGACCCATAAGCTTATTTTATATGACATACGCAAACCCTATATGTTATTAAAAAACAATGTGCTGAAAAGACTGACAAACACACTAGATTTCCTGTGGCTACTTTACAATAAAAGTCATCACCTGTTAAAAGCTTTACATGTGATGCACGATGTTCATTTGCCTAATGAAGTTAATATACATAATATAGCTCTGACACAGTCATGAAGAGAATAAACAGGAAACTGCGAGGCTTATATTTGAGAGAGAAACTTGCACTAAATTACAGGAATAAATGGCTCTGCTGAATTTCTCATATTTAATTAAGAAATGTGAAGCATCACAGGAATGACAAAACTCGACATTATCAATAAACGGGGAAATTAAAAACAAATATTCAAAATTATTTCGGGAAAAGTATCAAAATCAAGTTTGTTTTTGTGACCAAAGTGACAAAGACAAAAATTTAATGAACACAATGATGTAAGACCTTCATGTCCACAAAACCTAAAACCACACCCAACTTTTCCCCCACCTGGATACGTTCTGACTCCACATGTTTTCTCAGGCCCAGCTCGTCCAGCTCCTGAGTGTTGGGGACTCCATAGTTCCCTACAATTGGGTAGGTCAGGGTCAGGATCTGACCTCTGTAGCTGGGGTCAGTGAGGGCTTCAGGATACCTACAAAAGGCAGGATGGTAGCAAAAAAATAATATTATTTGGTGAGGAGTTTTTATTTTTACTTTAAAACGCATTCAAGAAAGAAAAAAAATGTGAAAAACACAAAGAAAAAGAATCTCCACCTCCCTACTGCTCTGGAAACTACTGCAATGAATAATGGACTATCATTTGACAGCCTGATATCAAAGAATGGTACAAAAATAAACATCTTGAAGGTCCAAGATACTTAAGAGTTTGGACTTCTTCTCTTCTTCTGGGTCATTTGGGGAGAGTTACATCACTTGTGACACCTTGACCCAATTTGATTATAGATTTCCAGTCCTATGACTATAGCTGGAAGGGTTTCTTTTGGTGAAGAGAACAAGAATGGTCTACATAATCCACAATTTATGCCACGTTTATTTTTTTTAAATTGATCATCTTTGTTAGACCACACAGGAGTGACAATTCAAGAAGAATATTTCAGTACCCCTTCCTTGTGTATTTACAATTCAGTCTCTGTTGTCTTTCTCTTTTCCTGGTATCTGATTTGCACATGTTCAGGTGCACTATTATGTATCATCTTCAGTGTTTTTGATCAACTAGCATTTCTCGCCCTTACCCCACCAGGCCAGTGTTGAAGACAAGTTCCCCTGCTGCTGAGGTATTGTGCCCAAAGGAAAATCCTTCCATTCTGGTTCCATCGTCCAGGACCAGGTGGGCTGTCTGGGCCTGGTAGTTAAAAAGAGTACAGACAGATGCTGGTCAAAATCTCACCCAGATAATAATGCATTGGAATGACCAAGGGGGAAAAAAAACCTTTTGATAGTAATGTTTTGTTGGACCATTAAAGCAGTGGGCCACTTCATGCTGAAATACAGGCCACGGTGAATTGTGCTGTGAATGCCGAGACACATAAATCAGTTCTTCTGCACTGTCTGGTTGTGAGTGCATGTGTTCAACATCTGAATATAAAAGGTTGTGTTGACCCAGTATGACCTCCAGCTGCTGGCCTTCACATGAGCAGTGACCAGTAGTATTTCGAGGTTCAAACATACCGCTGAAATATTAAAAACTTCACTTAGAGAAAATAAAAAAAATGTTGCTCAATAAAAGTTGGTTACAGATTACTTTGACCTCTGAAATGAAATAGTAAAATCATTTCAAGTGACGTGGAAAAAATAGTACAGTATGGGTGTATCATTATGCAACACTCCACCTGTTACTTGCACACGTGCACGAGAGTTCACCATTTACAAACTTCATCAAAAACTGCTAATGCTAACAAAATATTACAAACGGACATATTTCCCTTTCTAAATTGAGAACAGTAAAAGTGTCGTAATTACAGTCCAACACAGTTCAGGCCATGATGCGGTTGCTGATGCAAGAGCGCTTACACCCTACATGGTACCATACAGGTTACGTTTAATCTGTGCGCAAATGATAACTCTTTGTTAAATTTAACATATGCCGAATTTATTAGCAGCCTCTGTTGCGTTTATAAAAGACAGTAATTACTTTTTAAATATTTTTACAGCCAATAAAGAAGCAAGGCATCGCAAACTTTGCATATTTTTCTACAGGGTTCGGCGTCACGTTAAGAGCTCACTGCAGCAGTTCGGCTCTCAATTGCGTCATATCTAAAAATGAAAATGTTAAACTCCTGCTTCAACAAGTGATAAGAGGATGTACACATGTTCTTACCCTCACACTAAAAAGCTTGGTAGTTTGCCTCAGCCAGGTCGACGTGTTTGCCACTCTTCTGCCAACAAAACATCCTAGTCTGAGGGATTTAACAACGCTGTGAGCTAACAGAATATTCGTCATACTAACCTAAAGTCGCCGATATTTAAAAAGAATGTCTAAACATACACTCTTTCTTTCAACGGCGGTAACTAGGAGTAAAGTTTTGTCAAAAAGCACATGAATGGATACGTTGCGGACTGCCCCCTCGTGTCTTCACACGTTGTGACCGTGAGATTTCGTGCGTGGAACGTGATTGGCCGCTGGGCCGTTGTTTTTCTCAACACACGACGCGCACAGCGTTGCGATTGGTCTCCAGGAAAAAGCAGGATCAGGATGATGAAACGGATATTCACGTCTGTAAAACTTTGGAAACACAAGATTCAACGTGTCGACAATAAAGTATTTTGCTGAGCAAATAGTCCCTGCTTTAGAAAATGTTAAATCATCATGTTTGCACTACTCTATACCCAGTTCGACGTATTTTAGCACTTAAAAAACAACAATATATTACAGTAAGTCAGAATTATGAGAAAAAAATAATTCATAATTCTGACCTGCTGTTATATGTTTTGATTTTTCAAGTGGCAGAAACTGGCTTCCTACCGGATTTTGCAATGGCGTGTGTTTTTCATTTAGTAGCAGAATGATAGTTGAAGAAAGAAAGATTAGTTTATCATTCATTTAGTTTATTGTGTTTGTGTGTGTTATTAATAAATAGGCACTAAACATCAATCAAAAAAACACGTTATTTTACTTTATCCTCTTTCGACACTTCATAAAAGTGCTACAGCATCAGCTTTTAAAAAATGCCTACACAAGAGCAAATATTGATTAAACGTACACATTCAGTTTTAGGGCATTGAAAGGAAAAGAAAGTACCAACGCTTTTCAACTCTTGGAATGACAGCATCTGCTTATAAAAATGCTGTGCGTTTTGCTTTCTCTTTACAACCTTTTCTTTGAGGTCAGTTGCCTGCAGGAGGGAAAAAAAAGGCAAACTGACCATGTGCAGGCTTCATGGTGGAGGGATTAGAGTGGCCTATGTATTTGCTGATCATTGCAAGACTGCTCCTGTGTTGAGAAGGCTGCCTGACCGCCACTGTGCTGGGTTCAGCAGTCTGAACAAAGTGGGTGTGAGTAATGGGACTTTTGCAGATCAGTAAATACCGACCAAACTTCAGAAGACTAACTTGGAACAATAGAGTGGTCACCCATAAAAGCTGTGATATTTTATGTGCAAATTTCCAGCATTAAAAAAGTGTGTGGAGCCACAGAATGTCACTGACTCACCACACATTTGAATCCATGTATGGCTCACATATATGTTAAAGCCTAATTCATTTACTTCTGAAGCATTTTGGGCTCCTGTGCATTTGACTGAACTCCTGCTTCCTCAGATATGTTGCAGGTGCTGCTTAGAGATCATGTGCCTCTTGTCTAAATTTAACTCCAGCTCCTGTTCTTGATCTGTGGAGCGCTGCTGACACCCCGTGGTAAGTGACGCTCAAGACATTCAGATGGTTTTGAGCTCTTTCTCTCTCTCTCTCTCTCTGTACTGTAACTGAGAGGCCTCATATCATTTAGCTGCCAGCATGCAGAAGATGTCTTAATGGTTTAGCAGCTGATTTGACCCTTACAATGAGATCTTTATTTTTGTATATGAGTATCTAGTTGTGAGCAGTGTTGGCCACATTACTTTAAAAATGTATTTGGCATTGTAACGACTAAAACACTCATCAGCTAGCTGTTTATTTTAACAACATTATTCCCATCACTGATGACGAAGATTTTACTCTCCAGTTTTAGAGAAATGTAATTTTAAAAGTCCCACATTTGCACTTTTTAATCAAAACATGTTTTTAGAGAAAGTTTTAGATATAATAAAAACAGATTACATAAGAAGATATTACACAAGACTGACTTGGTTGTGTTCAGGACATCTATGACTATTAACATACTGTAAATCATCAAAACATTTTACTGTACAGTTTTAGAGAAATTTCAAATTAAAAGTCTTGTATTCACACTGTATTTTTTTAAAAAAAAAGATCAACTTTGAGGTGTAATAAAAACAAGCATTTGCATACATTCTAGACTGTATGGTTTTTGAGAAATTCAAGTTAAAAGTCCCAGTTTTTAATCGAAAACAAAATCAGCTTTGAGATTAAATAAAAAAATAAAATTCCATATGTTCTGGCCAGGACTGACTAGGTTGTGTTCAGGACATCTGTGAGGTTATGCAAGTACAGTATTGATTAAAGTCTCTCATTCATTTTTTTGTGCTTAATTCTATTTGTGCATTTTTAATATAGTTTTGCATGAGAACAAATATGAGGTACAGTATGTGAATCCAGAAGCTGTAACATAATCAGACAGAAGACAGTCAGATATGATGGGTTGATGGCTTGAACTTTACCCTGGCCATAGCCGTGTGTGCCATTTTGCCTCATTTTACTGTAATTTATGTAACATATTTAGGTAAATTTGTGTCACTTTGGCTATATTTGGCTATCTTTACACCTTTATTGGGTTTGGATTCAATAAAAACACAAATGTCAGGACACACCGATGTTTGTTTCCATCCATGTACAGTCAGCACTCATTTTAACAATAGATTTTCACATGGAATATTTCTAAGCCTCCTTAAAAGTGTCATATACAGAGAGTAAATATGTAGAGACATGGAAACATGAAGTAATTTAACAATACGGTAATATTTTTTTTACACTGACGCCACCAAAGTCCTATTTCCTGCAATAACAGATGTGATGTGACCATTCTCTGTTCTGTTTTCTCTTATAATGGTTTCTCAAGGGTTGATCCAACTGGGTTTTTAAAGAAATATTTGCATTTCAAAATAAATGTATTCTTTCCTTTTCTCTGCGGGAGGTATATATTTTAAAGATGGAGTAATGACAGAATCACGTACAATGGAAAATTGCTGGATGATGATTTGGGCAACACGAGAAGTCCGTGCAATGCACGGCGTGGCCCTTTATCACTGGTAGGGCTGTGATGAGCTGCCTTCTAAATACCTCCACTGATTGGCTCTGGAGCAGCCTAATGAGCTCCAGTGTCTGTCCTGGGTGGAGGGACCCCACATTGTCTGCAGTTTCAAGTGTACGTTTCAGATGGCAAACTTAAGGCATGATGACAAGCTTAAGGGAGGACGTAAATAGACAGGCAGACTCCCTCGCCATTCTCTTTGCCAGGGATCAAAGCACAGTCTTGGCCCTGAGATCCTGAGATGAGACAGTAGAAACAGTAGTTCATTTTGAGTGTCTATGATGGCTGTTCAGAATGACTTAACAGTTTGAGGACACTGACATTAGACACTAGAGATCAATAATATTTATACTTCTAAGCAAGGACATGTTTTTTTGTGTAGCATTTTTTGGTGGCAGGGAAATTGACAAAGAATAAGATTTATAGTGCAGTTTCAATGCTACTATGATGTGAAAGTGAATTAGGTTTAAATAGCTAATCACAATCGATTAGCCCTATTTTAGAAAAACAAATCTGCACGTTGCCTCTCAGTGTCTATGTGACCTTAACCACTCAAGATGAGAAATGATTCACTTCAGTAAGTGCTTGTATTAAAGCATCAGAAGTCCAACTAAAGTGGCATGTTTTTGCTGGATTTTAGAACTGTATTAGTTGCATAGAAATAGTAGCACTGCAGTAGTGCCTGTGTAAGTCTAGTTCTAAAATATGAATAATCGCATTAATGTCGGAAATTGATTTTACATTTAAATGAATATGAAATTGTGTATTAATTTACCTTATGGATGTTAAACAAAATGGAACAATATATAATATGTAATATGTACCATGACCTCCATCTTTAGAACTCATCAATTTAATTATTCTCTGTGGCAACAAGTGCTGTCTACCCTCCCACCGTGTTACCATTTTTTGTTTTGGGTGATGACAGTGATGATTGTCTTGAAAAGTGACAGCAACTTAAGCCTCCACAGTGTTTAAGGAAGATCAAGTCGTCACCTGGAGGAAAAAGACAGTTCCTTTTGGCCCCATATCGGATTCCCTTCCTCTCTAGTGAGGTAGTTCCCCCAATAAAAAGGGCAGCGACTATCTTTGTTCAGCCTGCCCTCATCTAATCCCTGTGTAGCCAGAGAAGGGCTTTTAACAGGGCGAGGGAGGTAAAGAGAGTATGCGGGCCACAGAGGCTGCATCAGCCCCCTTAAGGAGCCATGCCCCCCGCTCTTAGAAATCCCAAGAAACTTCACACCTCTCTACAGAGACTATAAATAGTTTCCATCTGTCCCACCAGGCTCAGTTACAGCCTCATTCCTTTTGGCATGGTTGGCGGGCAGGGAAGGAAGCACTCTGCGTCGGAAAAAAGACGGGTTGTAGGAGGTTGGTAAAGAGGTGGACAGACCCAGAGTCCACGATCTACTCTCCAGTCATCACAGATGGCCGACTGTGTGACCTCTGCTGTGAATTATACAGCAAAGAAAGTTCCGTCAGTGCACTACAGCCACCCTCCTGACATTGTACCTCCACTGAGGCAAAATACCACGGAGCTGGAGGCCTGAGCCATCTTTGGAATCTTACACTACACTGCACTCGTCACTCGTTTTCTTTCTTTAAGCTCAGGTTCCTTACATTTCATTAACCATTCTCAGTGCAGAAAGGCCTCCCAAGGTAGGACAGGTGCTGTGTCTTGAGATCATTGCCTCTGACATTTCGCTTTCACAGAAACTTAATTGCTCAGAAAATATGTCACATTTTCCACTGCTATGTAAGAGCTCAGGTCCACGTGAAAAGAAAAACACCCAGTGAAGTGGACGGTGAATCTGAGAAATGCAAAGTGACAGGCATCAGTGCTTCATATCACGCCATCATTCCATGGAGGAAACAGTTATAGCCCCTGTCCTGAAACAAAACTGGAAGGTAATATATGCCCTGCTTTCCCCCCCCACCCCCAAGGACAAAGCAAGACAGTGAGGGCGGAGACACAGAGAATATAGATTCAAGCATACCAGCATGCAAAAGAATAACCCTATAAAAGCCTTCCTGTCATCCGTATTCAGAAGTTTAACTCAGCCTTCTGTTTAATTGTATTAACCCTCTGCAATATTAACTCATTCTCCAGGTTCTCTGGTTTCCTCCCACATTCCAAAAACATTCAGATTTGGGGATTAGGCAAATTGGACACTTATCATACCCGTAGGTGTGAGTGTGAGTGTGCGTTTGGATGGTTGTTTGTCTCTATGTGGCCCTGTGATGGCCTGGTGACCTGTCCAGTACTGGGATTAGTTACAATGACCTCCACAACCCTCATGTGGACGATAAAGCAGTAGAAGATGAATGAATAAATGAATGAATATCAACTCAAAGTGCTCTTGCGCATTCAGAGGAATCATTTTAAAAATAAGTTCAGTATTTGTATTTAGCCAAACACGCTTGTTCTGTTGACCTTAACACTCCACCTTCATCATTGTATCCCACTAGTGTTTGCTAATGCCCAAACATCCACAGTCCCTAATGCTAACCAATGATTTAACGTAAAAACCTTTACACGGAGAAGGAAAATGTAACCATTGTTACATGGAATTAGAATAAGAGGGCAGTAAAAAAGGGTTTTTCTTGCACAAGTTGGCCAACTGGAGGACCAGACTGCCCAAAGAATGTTCACAGGTCAAGTACAAAAAATATCATTAGCTCTGACAGCTGTCATTCACAGTCTAACTAGGGGTAATTATAGATCAGTATTGTTTGAGCTCAGACTCAAACCACTTTGCACCATAAATGTAAAGTGTCTCCAACACTTTTTGAGACGTAATATTAGAGACAATAGAGACAAAGTTGGTATGTCAATGCATCCGTCAGCTTGGTTCTCACTGAAATAACTATTAAATAGATTGCCGTTCGATTTGGAACAGACATTCATGTGACAGTGACACGTGAAGCCCCCACTTGATCTGGTCAACAAAGAGTTTAAGTTTTACACAAGGGCTGAACGACGAATCAAACCATTTTCAGTCACTATTTTTAATGTCTCTGTTCTATGGAAACAGTCCTTGTTTTTGAGTTGTCATTGATAAATAAATCTATAACACGGTAAATATTGAACTGAAAATTGGCAATCTGTCCAGGGTGTACCTCGCCTTTCGCCCTATGTCAGCTGAAATTGGCACTGCAGCCCTCGTGTGGAGGATAAAGCAGTAGAAGATGGATGGATGGATGCATGGAGATGGATTAGGATGGAGATCATCACAAATCAAATCACAATCTCAGGAAAATCTAAATGAAATATTTAACTCAAATCATTCAGTCCTATTTTACACTTTGTGTTGCTGTCAGAGAGGTGGACTCCTTTCTATCTTCTGTTACTGCTGTTACTGCATTTCCCATCCTCCTGATTAGTTTGACCAATGTTCTGGTGATGGTGGTGGTTTCTCGTAACTCGGGAAATAGCATGACATCAAGTAGTTGGTTGGGCACAAAATGATCTACTGACATTATCATTTCCCAGACGGTGTAACTTTTCGACTATCATCACCTACAGCACCACTTGGGTGGACTAGAATAAAAGTAGGTACACACCACAGTGGTCACCAGGGATGATTGTTGAAATGTAATCGGAGTTGGTGAGTGTCACTACTATGCCAACCCCTCTCTTTCTCTCTGTCAAAGATGTGACCTTACGTCTTGGTATTGCTTTCCCAAATGAGGTGGACACTGATGAATAAGTGAAGGGTTACGTGTTTAGTCAGAAGGAGACGATTGTTTATACTTGGACTGACTCAGTGGCAGCAGGCTCCACTCAAACATATTTAGAAACATTAACCACGGGCAACGACATTTTGAATGGGTCCAGGTTTTCTATTTTTTTTTTTTTTATCATTTCATTCATTCACTGCGCTGACTCAGCTCACATACTGTCTTGTAACTTGCACAACAATGTGACTCCCAGTGTATTACCTGAGACCATCTTAAATCAGCCAGCTACTACCGTTAAAACCCAAGATTCTATAATAGAACTCAGACTGGACTGCAGCACAGCTGCAAGGACTGGAGCACAGTTTCTATCTGTGGATGGAAGGGAAACCGGTCTCGGAGAAGGTGCAGTGGAGTGAGCCCCGATGACAGCTGAGGGACTAAGGCTTTCTCTGGCTTGCCCTGGTGGACATGGGGTCAGTTAAAGCAAGTAATTGGGGGATGGGAAGGGCCTGCGGACTGGAAGAATGCCTGCAGTTCCGTTACCACCGGGCTCTGTCATGGTGGGGGTGGGGGACGCACCGTTGGCACTGGGAGACAGATATAGACAAGAATTAAGAAGACAGAATTTGCACCCTTAGCCTTGTTCGGGTTATTGGCATCAGCAGGTGATAGCACTGTGCTGGTGCGTCACATCCGCCACACAAGAGTAATGGTGAATGCTCACCGACAAAGAGCCCTAGACAGAGCACAGGTGCTGCTCCACATTGTCAGAGACTCGAAATAAACAAGGACTCATTAATAGACCTGAAAGACACCTGTCTGTGGTGTCTTAAGGTAATTTTGCCACTTCTAATTTGAACTGTTTTCATCAGTCACTTCTCTGGGTTTTTGTTGTTTTCATCCACTTGTATTTATTCCTTATCTATTCCTACGTTTAACACATAGCTTGATGATAATGCATTTGTATTCTTGGTGAAGTGGTTTCAGCACTCCACTGAAGCTTTTAGGAAGGTCACGGTGACTAAAATAATCAAGTGAATGTGTTTTTATGACCGCCACATCAGATGCAGACATCCCACATGTGTTGTACATCGTTTTATATTCCAAGCGTGATGATCGATGTGTCTTTTGGAAGCTCCGGCCTATCTAGAGTATCTGACAAGTTGAGCAGGATCACAGTAATAGATTTGCTCACATCAGTAAAAAGTGTCTAATCATGATAATGTTATGCTGAAATCCCAGCATAACCTCCAACCATTTCATATTTGTCATGAAAAACACTGTTTATTTATGAGTTTTTTGATTCATGAATATCTTGCTTGAAGGACACGAATAGATTAAAAATACGAAGTAATTTAACTAAAAACAAGGTGAGTGGAAACAGTTTTGGTTGAGCAATCATCAGACTCATTACAGATCTGCTGTGGTGTAAGAGGCTCAGGGCACACAACCACAGACTTCTTCTGAGAAACCCCCCCACTCATTTCCTGTATCTTATTTCTGACCATTAACTGGGACATTCATTTCTACCTGACATGTTTACCAGAAGAAGTACGTGTTAATGCAACTACTTATCAGCGTGTCTTGTTCACTTATTTAGTATTAACAATTTTATTTTAGTATTATTAGAAGTAGGAGTAGTTGTAGTGGAAGGAAAAGTGGATCGTCACCACTCATTCAATAATGCAATATCACAATTAATGAAAAAACATGAAAAAAATATAACCAGTAATCTTTAGCAACAATGTTATTATTGGCACTTTTTGGGGGGGGGTTATTGGGCTTTATTAGTTCCTCCAGATTATGGCTGCAGATTAGTGTTGTTTAGCTATTAATCACACTTAACAATACAGTTCGCCGCTATCCACCTTCTTAACAACCTCAAATAGACGGGAATGAGTTAACTTTCGCGCGTAATGGAGCGCAACGCTGTGCGTAAAAGTTGGACTCTGTGATCCAGAGGAAATCACATGACCGCGGGGTGAGGGATAACCTTTCACACTCTTTCCAGTGTTTTCCTCCGTGCTTATAGATAAATGGCATAAATAAACACGTTGTGCTGCGCAGCCCTATATTCCATGTTTAGAGAGGAACCACACACTTATTCCCACCCCTCCCATCAGTTGTCCAATCCTTACACGGGGACAGTGTTGACGGGGGTCCAGAGGAAAAATAGCCTCATATATATACGCCCAAACAGGGATGTCTTGCTTTGAGTCCCCTCCACTCTGTACTACACCCCTTGTGTTGTCACCCGAACCGGGAATTGTCTCCGTCTTCTCTTCAGCGAAATGGCACCAAAGAAGGACCCTAAGGCTCCCGCCAAGAAGGCCGAACCTGCACCGGCACCTGCAGCTGCGCCTGCACCGGCGCCCGAACCCGCTGCTGCTCCCGCAGCTCCCGCTGTCAACCTGTCCTCCGTCAAGGTACAATGCCCGTGAAAGCATGAAGTGCTCTGTAGTGGGGAGGGATTGATGGATGGAGAGGGATTGATTCATTGCTGCTTAAGAAGAACTGGGATTTCACTTCTTTTTTCTTTTCTTTTCTTTTCCTTTTTTTTCACTGTACATTTGAGAGAAGGATGACGTGAGAACAACAGAAAACTCATTTGGCTACTTTGAAAGTGGGAGTCAGGTTATGCGCAGACTTTGATGGAAGATGAGAGCAAAGTGTTTATAACATTTGAACATCTCTCTCCACTTTACATTAACTGGGGAAGACATGGGACACAAGTGGGGGATGCGCAGCTGGTTAGCAGTTAGTGGGAACAGCTGCAGAGCTGTGGACTAGAACCATGGATAGCTCACTGAGACTCAGGCCACGCCCCCCCCAGCGTCCTGGATTGGCACGGAGTGGTGACGAAAGTGTGATGCCAGGACAGGGTGACGCCAAATGTGGACATGTTAATGTAGCTAAAGAAGGACCTCTTTAGATCAGGCCCCAGCAGGTGAAGCTAATTTTGGCAAAGAGACGAGTTT
Source organism: Solea senegalensis (assembly GCF_019176455.1). Lineage (NCBI taxonomy): Eukaryota > Metazoa > Chordata > Actinopteri > Pleuronectiformes > Soleidae > Solea > Solea senegalensis. The sequence goes on along the minus strand of NC_058022.1, from coordinate 11,346,968 downwards.
AATCCAGGTTCAGACCCGATTCTTTAGTCCAGATTAAGTGGCAAATGCCCGTTTGTGCTGGGCCTTTTGTATGACACAATGGTGGGGATTGGGTTGCTGAGAAGATGCCATATAAACCTCCTGTATGTGTATGTTGAACACGAACATGTCTGCTTTGTGTTGGCTTGTAGATTGAGTTCAGCGCAGACCAAATTGATGGTAAGTAAACCTGATTTCACCTTTGGCACCATCTGTGTGTGTCTCTTGCCCCTCAGAAGCAATCCACACACAAAATTAAAAAACAAAAACATATAGTCATCATATAGTTAGACATTCCTTGAGAATATTACCTCATGAAATCTGTAACTGACCAATAAAGTAAAGCCAATAACCTACACAAATATCCTGACAATTTAAAACAAACTTTTTGCATGGGACAAAAACAGAAAGGCAAAAATGAAATTTTAACCTGAATACTGCATTATATATACATATACATACATACATATATACACATATATATATATATATATATATGTATGTATATATAGATAAAATTGTATGACAAATACCACAAAAACTGAAAACACACCAAGTGGTTGTCAGCTGTTGTTGGGTGTGTGGGCTGAACATCTGCAGCCTCTACCTGGAAACAAGAACTAGCTGATTGCACCAATTATTAAAAGACAGTCAATTAACTCGATTTAAGAAAACTGAGTAAAACTCACAGATGACAGGAGGGCAGAGCCTCACTCGTGAAATCAACAAATCCCCGGGTCCTAATATGAACTTGCAGGTTGTGTACTGGCAGCCCGCTGGGAACATGAAACTCTGTCACAAGATCAGTGATGTTGAACCACATGCCAAGAGGCTACATTTTCTCATAGCTGCCAAAGATATTCAGCAGCTCATTTCAGGGATTGCAGGAGGACAGTATACGGATAAACAGTGAAATGGCAGATGCAGTGTTTGATGTGGAGAAACACCTGGTCCATTCTAACCTGGACTGGACTCCATCCCATCACAGCAGAGCTACGTGTTACACTGCAGTCAGCATTCCCTGCTGCTGCTCGGCTCAGCCACAGAGGGGCCCTGCCTTTAAAAGGAGGGGGCTCATATTCTCAGCTATGTTTATCAATTCCAAGGTGGTCCTAAAAGAGAGAGAGAGAGAGAGATGAGATAGAAATAGTACGAAGGTTGAGGCAGCTTGGCAGGAGCTCAGTCTATTCACTCCATAATACCACAGCCTATAGGGACATCTTGCCCTTGTTTGAAGAGGAGCTGCCTCCACCTGCTGGCAGACCCGCAACAGCCACAACCTTACTTGGTGCAATTTCTATACAGAAGGAAACAATAACCTTTTGTTTATTAATGCAAAACTCACTAACCAACAACAGGGATACTGCGTTTGTTACACTTACACAAACAAGTGTATTCTTTTTTTGCACAGGTTCATTTTCACTAAATGATTGCAATTGGGCTGTTGCTAAATTGATATAATGAAATATGAACACTAGTTAACGACCAAACTGTTTCACTGTTCAATTCAGTGTCTTGTCATATGTCATATGTTAAAATGAATTGGATTTTGGGATATAATTAATCATTCATCACAAACGAACAATAAAATAATACAAAATCACATGAAAAATGATTTGTTTCTATAAAAATGAACAAAGTATATTAGTAATAACACATCAAATCACAATGTCACAACACAACGTGCAGTTTGGTCATCATAAACACCTTGATGGACACCATGAACCACTCAACACACAAGAATAACAGGTGATGTCTCCTCCTCTCCCTCTGCGCTCCAGACTACAGAGAGGCCTTTGGCCTGTTCGACAGAGTGGGTGACAACAAGGTGGCTTACAACCAGATCGCCGACATTATGCGCGCTCTGGGACAGAACCCCACAAACAAGGAGGTCACCAAGATGCTGGGAAACCCCTCCGCTGATGGTGAGGACACGTAAAGCTTTTGGATGTTCACTGCAAATCAATATTAAATTGACTGAGCTTTTTACAACACTTAGGACTGAAATGCTTCATCTGGACATACAAAATACAAGATACCTCTAGTCCTTGTCTTAATCAATTATTGTTATGACCAGGATCAGCAGTACAGTACTTACTCCCAAGAGTACAAAGAAACATTCTTTGTTATTTTTTATATTATTGTACAAATAAATGTCTCACTACGGAATCAAGGATCTCCACCTTTCAACAATGACAGGTCAAAAGTCCAGCTCACACTGCAGATGCAAATGTCACATTTGGCTGTAGTCGTCAGTTAAGTGTGCAGAAATCCACCTAAAACACATGCGGCAGATTTGAACCTTTTCCACTGTGGAAGTCTCACCATGCGTTATCCACAGCCATCAGAAACCATGAAGGTGAAGAGACTGTAGCAGAGAGACAAAAAAAGAATAATGACCCTGTTCCAATGTCCACCCTGTGTGTCAGGGCCCTCTAGTGGCAATTTTAAGCACTTCATGGCCACTTTTCATAATTCGACATCTTTGGTAAGAATATGCTATTAAATGTATTGTTTATGGAGCATAAAGCGTGTTTTTTTTATCATTCCATGCCCCTGCAGCCTCTCACAGTCAGACACTTAACAGGTGACATCATCAAAGTCTGTGAGGCTTCAGGGCTTAAGGGTTTCGGGTAACATTGGCTAACATCGACTTTGTCCATGTGGTGCCTGTTATCTCGGGCCTGCTTGGACTGTTCGTGTCCGGATGAGAGTGACATTGTTTGTTTGTGTCCCCACCTCACGCAGACATGGCAAACAAGAGAGTAGAGTTCGAGGCTTTCCTGCCCATGATCCAGACCATCGTCAACAGCCCAAACAAGGCAGGGTACGAGGACTACGTTGAGGGTCTGCGTGTGTTCGACAAGGAGGGCAACGGCACAGTGATGGGTGCTGAGTTGCGTATTGTCCTGTCAACACTGGGTGAGTGGTTCTTCAACACTGGAGTGTTTCTCAGTGTGTGTGTGTGTGTGTGTCACTGTGTTATTAACAGTGGTGGTCCTCTGTCTCCTCCTACAGGAGAAAAGATGAACGAGCAAGAGATTGACGCACTCATGGCAGGACAGGAGGACGAGAACGGCTGTGTCAACTACGAGGGTGAGCCACAATTTTCAGTTTTTACCGCATGCTAATATTATACATTATTATACTCCACACCAATGTTTTTAATATCCTAAATCACAAATGTACAGTATATTTACATCACCCATGTGCTGTTTTGATTTCGTGAGCCCCCTCCATCTTTATACGTGTACACTACTGAAGCTCTGCAGTGTCCCTTTAAATATGACTCAACCCACAAAGTGAATTGACAGTTTTCACCTCACACAGATATTTTTAAGTGAATAAACGGAGGTAATTGGCATGAATTGTGCATTAAAAAACGGTGCTTTACTGCTGCAGTTTCTGTAACGAAGCTCCTGCATTTGAACTTTCAGGGTGGAGCAATTCTATTTAATTTACTTATTCTTCACCTTGGTCTTCCATCCACAGCCTTTGTCAAGCACATCATGTCAGTGTAAGGACCCTGCCACTGCGGTGGGGATCATCGTATAAGTGCAGACCCCATGGTGTCGCGACATCCACTCACTGTTTCCGGTACCATCTGAGGAAGCAGGGGAACAAAGGACTATGAGATGTCATTTCCTGAAGTATTTTGTTTTGTTCCAAAACATTTTTTTTTTTTTTCCAACTGGTGCTTTTTTTCTCTCCTCCTCCTCCTCCTCCTCCCACCATTAGGGAAGCCATCCCAACATCATCTTCACCTAAGTCCTCCTGTTTCCTTTTTTTAATCGTCACTGGTTTTCACAGTGGAACAGTGATGGAGGGGAAGGTCAGATAATGATGATCCTCTCGTGTCACTTTACTGTCCGGCTGGCTCTCTATCTGCCAGTTAGGTGACTGATTTTGGCCCAGGACTGGCCATGAAAATGAAACCACTTCTCACCGACCCACCCCGACGTCTTAACTTATTGTATCCTCTGCCATTTCACAATAAAATGTTCACAAACTCCCATTTTGCCCCAGATGTGTGCCTTATTGTATTTGATGAAGGATTTATTTTTGAAAATGAGCATGTTCGTTTTTTTGCCCGAGTTAAAATAAATTGTTACTATCACTCTTACAAAGGCTACAGCTTCTCTTGACACACAAATTCTCATTTTTCAACTGTAGCTCAGTGAAAACAAAATAACGCTCATTGGTCAATCTTTCCTTTCGATCTTCCAGAAAATCCTAAAATGTCATGCCTCGTCATCTGCAAAAAAAGCAGTACGCCAGCATCACTTTTTGTCCTTTTTATTGGCATTATTTATTGTAATTGTTGTCATATCAACAAGAGAAAAACTGCGTACATCTACTTGACCTTTTAAATACATTAACAGTTGCTGTATGGTGGCGCAGGAGGCAGGGAGGGGTCACATGGAGATGGGGAATGCAGAAAAAACACAGAAGCAAACAAACAGTCGCAGGTGAGGGCAGTAATTAGGCTGGAGGCGAGATATACCACAGATGGTGTCTGAAAAAGAAAACTAGATCACCCAAACACTTTTTCCTAACAACAGGTGTAACAGAAGTTTAGTATGTTTCCTCTGTTTTTATTTTTCTTCGAGTGTCTTTTAATGGATCCTCCCCTCCCCAAGAAAAAACAAACAAAAAAAACACTTTCTTCTTCAACATATTGCAACAAAACACCCACATTATGGCAGCATCTGTGGTAAAACAGCATGTGATCTGCACCTATCGTGCGTCCACACACACATACACACGCACTCTCACACAGAGATTTTTAAGTAGCTGCTCTTCTGCTAAATCTCAGGTTCTAAACTGTAGTGTCCTCCCCAGTTCAAACGAGGGAGAGACGTCCGCACGGTTCATTCGTGTGAGCTGATTATCTGCAGCTGCAAAGACAACAGCGCTTTCTTAGCCGTTTGCCTTTCAGCACAAACTCCTGCATTAAATATTGTTCTAGTGTATAAACAGGATTCTATTATGAACTACTGAGCAGGTACAAGGGTGTGATGCTCTTCAACAGGACTGCATTCCTTAGCGACACCAAATCAGCTGTCTGACACTGTCACCAACAACTAATAACTACAAAACATGAACTTGGTTTGAGTTTTATCCAATAATTGAGGAAATAACTTACTAAAATTGTTGTTTAGTTACAAAATAGCCTCTCGTAATATTTTAATCAATACATGCGCGTCATAACATAGACTTAGTTTTTGCAATAATGCAATTTTACAGGAATATTTTATAGCCATCGTGTCACTTCCTTTTAAAATGTTTTGAGGACATTTAGATGGCAAAGGACCTGTTGGTTTTTTTTGTTGTTTTTTTTATACACGTTTCAATATATATATTTGTTAAATATATTATATATTGGATGATAAGAATGACTTGCAGTAAGGATGCTTGGTTTGTTAGGGGGGTTTGGCGTCCATGCACGTTTACTGAGCAAGAACAACACGTGCTGCATGGTGTGCTGGCCAAGGTAGCGTCTTCACAATACTGATCTCTGGTCCTCATCCTAATCTGTGGCCAGTGATCAATCTGAACTATTCTATGCAACATCATCCAATGAGAGAGAGAGAGAGGCCAACAAAAGGAATCAGAAATAACACATAGTTGGATTCAAAATAGACAAGAAATTAAGAGGACCATACATACAATAGCTCCTAATTCAAGTCTCTACTTGAAGAGTTGAGACATGGTTCTTGAAGTGGAGGTGTTCAGAGGCTGTGGCTTAGCTGAGCTTGGCCTCAGGGTGGCAGGAGTGGGCAGAAAAGTTTGAGTGGATGAGCGTGACGATGTCTGGAGTGCAGACAACAAAGAGCAGAGCCACTGTTCACAAACCCTGCTTGGCCAGAGCCGCAGTGACATCCTCAGCCAAGGTTGCTAACTGCGGCGAATCCAACATGTTGAGACTGCCGGAGGAGGATAGGTGACTGTCACGCTGGCGTTGGGGAGACGCCGATCCAGACAATCCCGGTGACTGGACAACGTTGTCAGCGCCGTGGTCCACTCGGGCCTTAGCTTGGTCTCGGAATGCCAGCCTGTGGCTCTCGATCTAACAAACGCAGATGGTGAAATGGAAAAAGTGGATGGGGAAAAGACGAAATGCAGAATTTTAATATTTTGTAAGTTTAAACACATTTAATGCATACTTTTATCATGTGAAACAATGTACACATGAGTCACTTCAAAAAGAAAACAATGAAACAGAAGACAGTTCAAAAATATTTAAAGGAGTTTCACTTCCAAACTGGTCTGTTTTGTCGTCCTCACACAATGGCTGTTGCTCTTAGTCCTGTAGTCGTCAACCAAGATATGGTTAAACTTTTAAATTGGTAGCGTTATTATACTATACCTTTACCTTTACTCTCAGCCCCAAAGGAAGGAATAAAGGAATACAACGTGTTTTTGAAAGATTGGCCTGTTGGGAAACCTATTTGTCTATGTGTGAAATTAAAACTTTACTCTTTTTCCTTAAGTAAACATGTGGTTATATTATAGTTTAAGAATAATCTTGACCCATACGATTACAGAAACATTAATTGTAGGTTGATTAATGAATGTTTTATTCTTTCTAGTTAACTTGCACACCTTGACATGAAGAAAACTTGTCGGCTAATTGGACCTGTGTATGTTATTAAGAGTATAAACCTATACCTACATTGATGACTACGACAATCTCTCAAAAACGTGTTTGTTTTCCTTTAAATCATGGATCGGGGACATAGAGCTGACACTCACCACGATGTGACCTCCACCAGGAATGTGGTGAGCATTATCCAGGGAACCCACCTTGGCTTGGGCTTTGTCTTTGAAATCCAACTTCACGGTCTCTATGCGCACGTGTCCGCCCCCTGGGAAGAAGAAGTGGAGGAAGTATCAAATAATATCTGTTCAGATTCACACAGTGGCAGCACCTGATTAAAGGTGACGTAATGCTGTCCGGGAGAATACAAATGTGTGTCTATTATCATGCAAGAGATCGAATAAAGGTTAAAAAATAAAGAGTTATACAGTGAGCAGCCAGCAGATGGCACTGCTGCAGCTACTGTCGGAGTCTCCACAAAATGACCCAGGAGTGGGAGGTGGTTTTTCACACCTCACATCAAAACAGTCATTTTGGGAACATGTTAAAAGCACAACCTGCCATTCAGCAGCCGTGCTGCTTGTGTGTTGAATTATTTTCAGCATAATATTAGAATCTGCAGTGTATTTGGTTACCTCACCAAAATTTCACCAAACAGAAATGATTCTAAGCACCCAAAACGGTGGACGGGAAAACACTTTCAACATACAAACGCTGACTTCATCAGCATCAGTCAAAGAAGATGATAAACACTGTCTGATGCTCGTTCACACACATCGGTTGAACAGTGTCGTATATATTTAGGTTACCAGGTCGATGATGGATGTTGTCTAGAGAGCCACACTTGGAGGTCACGTGGCTCAAATCAATCTTCTTATTCTGTATCTGCACCTGAAAGAAGCAAAGTCAGGGGGGGGAAAAGACAAGGTCACAGTTGACATTCACAAGGAGAGGCCCTCAATTTTCCCTTTATATGAATTATACGGTGCATCTCATCGGCGCTAATCTTTAGATTTAGTTTGAAGATGAGGCATTATGGGACATTAACTGATGCATGACCGGCTATCTACATTATGAGGGATGATTGATGATCTCACCGCACTTAATTATTGGAAAACACAAGCAAGTCAGCGTAGCGGTAGCTACGACACAACAGTCCAGAAAACTGCTGGTGTCTGTTAAACCAACCATAACAAGACTAAGTGCGAGCTATTCAAGTGGTGTTTAGGCACTCATTGGCATCATCGAATACACTGTGTACACCACAATGATGGAGATTCTGTGTTAAGCGTGGTCGACGGAAAACCCACCGACTAAGAAAGTTAAAATATAGGATTCAGTAGATGTCTTTTAATATTCTCTTCTTCTTTTGTCTTTTTGCTGGTTCAGCACGTCTGAGTGGGAAGGACACAGTGAGAATGAACAGCATCGTGAAGGTCTGAAGGTCAAAATAAATAGTCCAGCAAAAACTCTGCGACGAGTATGCAGGGTATCAGAAAGCCATTGCTCTTATTGACCAACACAATTTAAAATAATGCCCTGCAGATCCATAGGTCGGCATCTTATAGCTCCACCCACTGAAATCAATAAACTGCTACTTTAAGCGCATCATCCCAGCAAACACCAGGCTGATGAACCAAGAAGGCTTCTGGGAATGACCATTACATTTTTTCACTCCTCCTTGGAATGATGTATTTATCACTGTGTTTCAAACTGCATTGTTTGCACTTTAGTTTGTACATACGCGAGGCCACACAAGGGCATCGGCGCACCATCTACCATTATTTACAGCCCACTGCTGCCCCGTCCTCTCTGTTGTTTGCTTGTTTATTTGTAACGTATATACATGCATGGTCCTGGGGGCTGCTGTAAATGAAATGGATTGCTCTTTGGGACAAATAAAGCTGTGTGATTCTAATTCTGAGACAAAAAGAAAAAACAAGACTGCACAGCTGAAAGTGTCATTATCTGACACATCCTGGGATTTACGGAGAAAAATGAAAAGGAGAGAACAAGTCAAACAGCAAACCGAGCGGAGGCTATGCAGCTTTAGACACAGCACAATGAACAAGAAGAGAAGACACCACCTCCTGGGATTAAACACTGTGTCAGGTCTGTGGTCAGCAATCACTTTGCCAGGTCATTTATTTAGCTGATGCGCTTTTAGTAACCAGTAATTTGGTGTTCTTTGTTTTTCAACAGGAAAAGTGAGACCACAATGGAGAACACAAATCATGAGCACAACACCACATGCACAAAGTTAGCCCGCTCATCTGCCCACCTTCTGTTATACATGCAAAACTCTACACACACACATATAGCATGAGATCACAGACAGAGATGAGAGACGTGGTTTGTGTCGACGTGGGTGAACATCAGGCTGTAGCTTCTGCAATGATATTGAAATCTCTTAATGTTTGTTAAGACAGACACATAATCAGCGCTGACTGTGTCACACATGCTGCACTGTTGTCACGGAGAACAAGCTTGTGATACCACCGCTTCTTCTTCTTAGAGAGACTTTTCTGACTGAAGGGTGTTTTGCTTTGTAAGTGGCTCGCTCGCACGAAAGCCAAATGTCAAGTGTGTCATTTTATGACTTTTATGAAGAATTTACCCACAATTTACACCACAAACTTTGTACTTTGGTGCCAGTGAGTGAGACGTTTACAAAAACGCCTGAACAGACTTGATTTAAAGTGTTTCAAATTTACAGCGTGCCTATGTCAATATAACACTCACTGTGAATAAGCATATGACATTTACCTTATCTTTATGGCTCTTGCACTTTTAGAACCCAGGGATATTTCCAATGTGAATACAACACTAAGCATAAGTCATGATTAATTAAAAAAAATTAGGTTGGGGGAACACAGGTTTGATAACTGATTAAATCTACAAAACAAAAAGCAATTATCATTTACTGTATTTACTGTTCTGTTTTTTTGGCTCTAAATGCTTGTACAAATATGCCACTATATTGTTACAATTTATACTAATAAAGTAATACTAATAACACACAATGCAGTATCACAATGATCCACATAGTAACGACACTTTACAGTTACAGTATTCTGTAAGTGTGATGCATCTGTCAACAAAGAAGACACAGCAGTTGTCCTCCACGGTGACCCTCATGTGTCAGATGTACAAAAGTACAAAAAGGTTTTGGCAAGAGCATATGCACTGTTGTGTAGGAAGTATTAAGTTTTATTATTTATTATTATCGTCATTAGGCTTGCATAACCACACTTTGATGATGCACATGATCCAAATTAGAGCCTGCAGATGGACTACACACTGTAACTGCTGCCGTTGAATGTCTGAAGTTAATCCGCTACGAGGGAACCACTTCATGTGGTGCGACCTGTTGAGGATGAGAGATGCTGGCAACCGTCTTATTAGATTATTGTTTTCACCCGAGCTTTTAAATTAGTAAATTAGCAAACAAAGTCGAATGCTGTGAAGCTTTGAAGGAGAAATTCAACCTTTTGTGTTCCTCACAAGACACAAACCACTAATGGGGTGGGGGTGGGGTGATATGTTGATAAAAAGCAATGAGGTATCAACACTGCTTCCTTCATGAATGAGTGCCACGAAAATAAGGGGGGAAAAAAAAACACACACATAATACAGTAAAGCAAAACACAAAATTATAACTGATATTAACACTGAGACACTGGACTTGTGTCACAAGACTCACGTTTCCACCTCCTGCTGAGTAGCCTCGCCTGTCCAAGGACCCACACCTAGACTGAACATGGCTATAGTCCAGCTTAACAATGGGGATGAGAACCTGCAGGGGCGGAGGTCAGGAATGAGGTGGGATGAAGCTCGGGCTTTCTGGCATCGCACTTCATGTTCAACATCTCTTAAAACAGGTTTTGAATCCTTCTCTCTAGTCTGTCTTTAGACCATGTGACTTTGTTTGGCTGTGACGCAGGCGCTAACGACATGGATCACTTGTTGTATCCCCTGCAAAAGATTCATGAGCATGAGCTTTGACTCTCTGCCATTTGCTACTTTATGTGGTGACATGTGAGTGAATCCTCTTCTGTCTTCACCTCTAGGAATCAGCACTGACCTCATATGAATCCCACAATGACACAGACGTGGTGCTAATCTTTAACGAAGCCAAAGCTACAGTCACACTATGCCTATTATCCTCATGAGGACTTGTAGGCATTAACAGCCATTTGTTGCGGCAACATGACGTTTCACGAAAATGTGACAATTAATTTGTTTTTGCTTGAATTTTGAGTTCACAGGGTGTTATAAGTAAGTAAAAAACCTATGACTGCAGATTTGGTCAACTGTTGAGTGTGGCTGCAAGGAGAGAAAGCAGATGCAAACACAGCAGAGCTTGTACAAACACCACGATATATATTTTTCCCAGAAGCACAGTAAAAACAAGGAGAGGAGAGGAGAGGACTGTGTCAATATAAATAACGAAATGTATGATTTTTTTGACACAGTCCTAATGTACCCAACAATGTCATCTACAAGGTGACGATAAAGCATACTAGACAGACGTGATAAAACAAAAACACATACCATTTAGAACATCTAAATACAAACCTGGGAGTTTTATGTCAGGCAAACTAAAGAAATGCTAAAAAATGTTGGTTAAAAGGTTAGTGTGACACCAGCTCTAAATTACCATAGTGTATTGTGCCATATTGCTTTCCCTAAGCCATTTGAAATACACTGTTTTTTCCTTTTGGTACCAAGTAAGGGAACAAAGGGGTGGGACCAACTGAATAAAATAGATTATAATAAAGCTAATAATGAATTATAAAATGTGTACCTACCTATTCTTTCATTGTCTATATTATAACAAATGTTTTTTTAACAGTATTTTGACCAAATTAAAGTCATTTCCAGGCTACAAACCCCCAAAAAGAAACAAAAAACTAACATGACACATTTAACTCAATGGTGGAGACACTTCTAGGCTCTGAGACAATCTCTAACAGCTGTGATGAGACAATGTAAAAATTTACCACACACGGACCAGATCTGTGAGGCACCATTACTGTATGACGCAAAGAATTAAATGTGGGAACTGACCAAAGCTGAACGATAACAGGAATCTGTGTAGGAAAAGAGCTGGTAGGACTTAGAGTGTCTTACTCTAGCACGAGTGAACACAGTGGACATTTGCCAACATATGGACGTGGTCACCTGGCTCTGTCTAATCATGAGGCCACCATGGAGCCATGGAGTTATTCTGGGGTTTATGGTGCAGCTCTCGCAACAAGAGGAAGGCTAAAAACAGCAGGGGACATGCCAGTTGGTATGCTGTAACTAGCCTGTTTGTGGGTAAGTATGTAAATAAAATGTAATGTAAAAGATACAAATAAGCTTTTAACATGATTTGTTATCAATATAAAAAATGAAGACAGAAATCGCAGTATATCCATTTATCAACCACAGGAATGAGTCATAAATGGGGAAAGTAAAGGTAAATTATAAAAGCTAAAGCAGTTATGTAACATGTCACTGGAATCAAATCAAAAGAATTATTTTGGATAGACTAGAATTAAATATAGCCATCATGTGTCGCAGTGTAAAGGTGGAGGGGCACAGTCACAGTCTACATTTTGACAGCAAGTGACTAAAGTCTACTTTATAGCATGAAATGTGTGAATCTGTGGAGAAACGCACAGATGTATGGATCTCTTACATTGTGGATGGGGTTGAAATACTGGTCGTAAAACTACTGGGTGGGAGACACTAGAAGGTAGTGATGGACAATGCACTGGGGGCTGTGTGGTCATTCATATAGAATCATTTCAGTGATATAATTGTTGTTTAGGGTTGGAAACAAGCAATACATGTGTTTGATAATATGAGATTTAATCACAAGTACTATTATAATAAAAACCAAAATCCTATTAACCAAGTTACTGGGAGATTAAGGTAGTGTGAGTAAGCTTGAAGAGGGTTTATTGTCAGAAATGTATTATACAACCCATATACTGTACATGTGTATATTTTAAAAAGATTTAAATAAAGTGCTTTCATAACCATAGGGCAAGCCTTTAATATGTACCTTAGGCAACATCCACCATGTTTCCACAGCAGCTCTAAGGGACAAACCAGCCAGAATGTGCATTTTGTTTTTTGACACAGAAGCTTTCTATGGAAGCCCAGAAGAATTACATTTTTTTTCTGGTATGCAAAGGATGGAATACAAATTTGAGATGTGTGAAAGGTAGGTTGTTACAATCTTCAGTCTCACTATTAGACGTGACTAATACACACTACACCCTAAAGAATAGACCTATGATTGTTTATTTCCGATTCTTACAGCGGCAAACTCGGATGTAGGCACTAAAATCCACGCGGTGCTACGGTGGAACAGAGCTGCAATGTAACAGCAGGTCACACTGTGTGCGGCTGACAGACAGAGAGTAGCGGAGACGAGGTGCAGCAGCACTGGCTTCCACATCGAAGAGGCCTTGTGTTTTGGCTGTGTCGGCATGTTTTGGTCCTTCTGCTCAGCTGAGGCTCAGGCGCTTTAAAACAGAAACTACTTAGAGCTGCTTGCAGCTATCAGAATGTCAGGAGAGAAATAAATTAGTGTGATATGAAAATGCCTACTTATACTTCACATGGGCCTATAAGAGAATTTTACCATTATGACCTAGAATCCAACTGACAAAGTGAATGGGATTTGAGCTCAAAACATGATTACATTTCTTGTTTGATGAAAATGCCTTCTTTTGTGGGGAAAATGAGTGACAAAACCAAGACCAGGAATACTGTGTTTCAGTCACAGGGGGACACAAGAAAGGGAAAATGAGACGGCCAGAGAGTCATGACTGAACCTGTCTTTTCATAGATTTAAAAATTTGTATTGTGTGAATGGAAAGGCGATGTCTTTTTGCAGTTATTGAATACCTCCATCTGTGCAGCTGCCAAGGACGAAAAAGACACAAGCACACTAAGGAATGACGGACTGATGCAACAACACTGAAATGGTTTGGCTTTGGGAAGTTAGTGCTGAAACAGGCGGAGATAACCAGGCAGGGACCAACAGGAGTCGCCTTGTGAAGTGACTATCCTATACTATCCTCATCTGTATGAACGATCAGCAAGTATTTGTATTTGAACACAATAATAATAACAATAAACTTACTTGCTGTTAAAAGATTAGAAGTTAAATTATTATTATACATATGTGATGCTATTTTTTTAAGGAGACAAATTCCTCTTGGCTGAAGTGCATCATTCATATTAACTTAAATATCTTTCCACCACTACACCATCATCATGGAGGGTAAACCTCTGCAATGTATGTCATTTCATAGGAAATAATTTCATATATCGCAGGAGCTGTCACGACACTATGCAGCACAAGAGATGCGTGTGTGTCTTCTAAAAAGAGGATCAACCTGAGTGACGCATCGAAAACAACCAGAAGATTATACATAAACTCCCTTGCTTCCAGTTTATGTGGGACAAATCATTTTTGATTGTGCTGCAATCAGGATTCAATTTGACCCATGTGCTTGATCCCACCCACCCCAAAAAAACGTTTCCTGATGCAAGTTGTCAATTATCTTACCTTCAACACAGCTCTACTCCAAAAGAGATTTACATGACGGATGCAACGTCGTATGTTTTAGTAGTGCTACTGATTATGACCCAGCTAGCATGCTCCTAAAAAAAGCCCACACATGCAAACATGCACAGGAACTCTGCCCAGGCCCATTTCTCCTGCAGATGACAGGGAGCAGTGTGGAGCATGATCCCTCCCTATTTTGTGGTTGGCTGCACAGAGCAGAGTGGAGACCTGGCGAGTCGTAAAGATGTCAGAGTGGTAATCAGGTCATCAGGGGCGGTTTACAAGAAATGATGGTTACAGGCACATTGCCGTTTCCATTCCTTCCTATGCTTTCTGTTGCAGCACTGAATCTCTGTTTCAGGCTGACGATGGATCGACAGTAAGGTATTCGTCAAACTGCGTGATAAACACACAGCCGACTAATTCTGTGCAGAAATCGTAAAAAATATGATTTCAAATGCAGATATTTGCGGCTGAGGTTCTGTCTCCAGTTCATTAAGTCAGGGAAAAGCAACTGAAAAAATTACAATCTCTTATCTTATTTTATCGGTGTATTGTTTTCTCTCTGAATGAAAAGGATTTTATGCTGATGAGCCAGAGGCAAAGTTCTATTTTGTTCTATTCTATTTTATTCTGAAACTGAAGAAACAAAGTCGTAGCCCAGTTTTTACATGCAATGTGATGTCAACCTCAGGCCATGTTTTTGTCACAAACTTGATATAATAAAGGCATAAATACATTTTTTCCTTGAGATCTTCTTTTCATCCACAGGCCAAATGTGTGATCTGAGACACATTTGGGAGATGAAGTTGTTTTGAACATTTTCTGACCAGAAGAGGGCAGACAGTCTATTTGGAATTCACAGTCACAGAGCCATGATATATATACTATGAGATGCAATAATGTTGCTCTTGAAGTATATACACTACGTCCACATTATCTGGCTCGCATCTTGTGCAGAAAGCAGAGGGTATCACATTTACTGTGAATGACCTCAGTTGCTGCATGAAAGGAGGAGAAGCCTTCAAAGAACAGCAGAGATGGGTAATGGCTTTCAGTATTACTATTTAAATCAACGCAATTATGGCTTTAAATAGGTTCCAGTCTGTCTCTTAACCTTTGAAGGATATAAAAAAGCCTGGAGAAACATGGTATTTATTGAAGTTCTAAATAAATGATCACTCTTTTATACATGTGAGTCAGCAGGATGACTGCAGCACGAGTAGATTAGCAGTAGGTAAGAGACACCAACAGGTAGTATAGAGACAAAGAAGCTGTGGGAAGAAGAAAAATATGCCGCACAAAACACATTCACGAAAAGGGGGTTTTATCGTTTGTCATGCAGAGGTGAACATAGGTTTTTGTGTGTGGGAGAAAAGTGTCACCTGTCCTCCTTTGGGCTGGTACTTGATGTTCTCCGTGGAGCCGATCTTGGACTTGATATTCTTGAAGTCCGGCAGTGGCTCGCTAATGATGCGAAGCTGCTTGGGTGTGGTGGCAGGCGATTTGGGTGGGGTGCGGACCACGGCCACCTTCCTGTCCTGGGATATCAAGCTGAGGGAGCGAGGGGTTCCAGGAGTCCTTGATGATGATGAGTAGCTGGGAGGAGTCCCCGGTGTCATGGCTGTGGAGCCAGGGGTGCGCGGGGTGGAGTGGCCGCTGCGAGCTGAGCGGGAGCGTATTGATTCTGTAACTGGTTTGAAAAAGTTAAAGGTTTAATGTTGCAGCTGAAGAGAAGGACCAAAAAATGTGCAAAAGCGTCACACTAACATGAGGTATAGACTATTTCAAGTATACTATTAAACCCCAAATCCATTGAGGTACCAGTTTATCAGGAATACCTGTACAATCTCGTACCATCCAACTAAATAATCCTGTAGAAAATTTATTTTACAATCACACTCTACCTGTCATACTCGGAGCTCGTCCTGTCCTGTACTCTGCCCTCATCTCAGTGTGAAATGCTAGAAAAGGCGAAAGTGAAAATGGTTATGATTTACCTCCAAGAACAGAAAAGATAATGTGAAAGATTTTGCCGCTCCATCAGATTCCACATGCAACCACTGAAATATTTAACATAGAAAACACTATAATATTGGAAATGGTGAAAAGCACTGGTTGAAACCTAAGATTATCTAGTTACAACAATGACGAGTAAATGTCGTAAAATCTTGAAAGGCATGGCAAAGAAAATGTGTTTTTAATCAAAGAAAAACAACATACTGGCCACTTTAAGAGCAAACATTTTAAACTCTATAGGTTTGACAGGCAAACTAAAGGTGGAACTTAAATATTTCAGAAATGTTATCAATACAATGGTGATGAGGATTCAACATTTGGCTTAGAACAACATAACTTTTTGAAAGGCACAAAATATTTGCTTTTGCAAAGATGTATTGGTTGACTGTTATTTTCACTCAGACTGAACACGGATACTTTGTTAAGTGAGTGTAATGGACAGGTATCAGCCTACATGTGGGTCTGCGGGGAGCAGTGGAGCCAGAGCTGGTGATGGAGGTGGAACTCTCCTCTTGGTCGTGGTACCCACGGCGGCTCAGTATAGAGCCATGACGTGGCACGGAGGACTTCTTGTCTGGGCTCCGTGATCCACCGTCCTGTTTTATAAAAGACACACCAGATAAAAGGGAGATGATCCCCAGGCATAACGTAGCTGTGATTTGTTTTTAACACAATGTGAAACAAGTGTTTTAAATGTTTTAAAATGACTGAACTGACGTATATCTTTCAATGCTCTTTGCAGAAGCCCTGCAGCATCAGTGCCGCGCTGCCATCCACCTACCTTGACTTATGAGTCATAATGCTGGAGAGCCTCGAGGCTCTGCTGAGGTCTATATAATGAGACACTCTGGATATGTAGGTGGAAAATCTTTGTTAGTGCCAAATGATGGGCATTGCACAGAGATGGCACAATGATGAGACCCAGTAGGCAGCAAGGCACCAAAATACAGGACATAGGGTGAGAATAACAGTGGTTCAATGTGCATTATAAATGAAAAAGATCTGGTGCATCCTTTTAAGCACAGGGACCGTGTAATTATTATTCAACATGCTCATGTAAGATTTCCAATTAAACTGAAAACCATAGTAACAAACGTTTTTTTTTTCTTTTTAAATAACTGTAAATGGGGAGTTACAATCAAAAGTGAAGATATAATTATGTGGGCCTCAAAGTTACAGAATTGCAGTATGTTTTCACGATATGACATTTAAGAAAAGCAGAAACCGGGTTATTTTAGACACAGCGAGTGTCATTACCATGGTAGGGAGTTAAATGGAGTCACGACCACAGCCGCTGGGGAAATGTCACAGGGCGATTCAACGCCCACGCGGTTACAAAACAAAAAGCGACCGTATGTTACCTACTTGAGCAAAAAAAACATTAAACATAAATACTTTTCTCATAAAATACCACATGCAATGGACTGTTTTTTTTATGTTGTGATTAGGACTAGAAAATTAAAGAACATGCCTTTAATGGATCACAGTTTTACTAAACGCTTAATCCCTGTGGTGTGGGTTATATCTGTGCAGCACAGTTATTATGCACAGAAGGATTTGTGTATTAGCAGCTCCATGTTGGTAGCAAGATATAAAAGTTTAAAATCTTTCACAAGGCAGCAGAGCTAGTCCAAACATAACCAGTGATTCAGGCTCTTTGCAGCTAAAGCTTTGACAGGTTCTGGGGCCGGTGGAGTACACTTACCGATGCTCTGTCACGAGACTGTCGTGCAACACTGAGAGGCTGACGACAGTCTGGTCGGGCCTCTGAGGGACAAACGGAGAAATCGAATTTCAGGGAAATCAAAATAGTCAAAGAGAATATACATGTGTTAACCTTCATACATTGGGGGAAAGTAAATAACAATTAAAATGTGATTTCAATTGATTATCTTTTTATAATCCAAAAAGATAATCATATTTTATAGAGGATAAGAGCAAAAGTGTAAACATATAGATACTCAACAATCCAAAATTAGGCATTGTAAGCCATATGACAAATCCAATCGTCTGTGAGAGTCGCGCTTTTTCCCCCATGAGAGCACTGTTGTGCAAACACTTGGCAAGATATCACACAGAATGGGGGGGATACTGTGTTATATAATGAAACTCTGGGTATAATAATCTAAATGGAGGAGTGCAGCAGCATACTGAGCTTTCATCATCAGTGACACAGAATCCAGTCCTCCAGGGGAGAATGAAGTGCAAACCGCCTCTGGGACAGACCAGCACATTTACAGTACCAGTTCCACAAAACAAAAACAGAAGATACGGGTTGCCAGGCAACAGGAAGTTAAAATAAGCTTGCGGTGGAGTGGATATGTAATTCTTATCAAGTTCAGAAAGGTCCAAGATTTTTTTTTTGTAGGGTTTTTCAGAGCATGTTTATCTGTGAGACCACACTCACCACACGTTGCATTAAGATAATTAAAATGAAAGCATATAAAAAGAGAGGGAGATACTGCTAAAAAAAAAAAGCAGCAAAAGAAAATTAAGTCAAATTACCAATAAAACAAATGGACACTAAAACTAAAAGGAAGTAAAATGCAGAGGGAAATGGTTTCTTCTGATTCTCCTACAGTGAAAAAAAGCACCAGCTGTTGGACAGTCCATGGCAATGTGTCACCTGTGGGTCTCCTTCTGGGGCAGGAGTGGTGCTGGGTGGAGCGAGTCTCGCGGACAGCCGGTTTCATCACGGTCCTCTTAGATGGGGATTGATTCTCCATTTTTTTGGTCAGCTCTGTCTTCCTTATAACAGCTGCATTCACCAGAGGAAACAGGTAAAAAGAGACCGACACTGTACTGACCATTGTTGAAGTTCTTGTACTGAACTACAATTAGAAACAGCTCACTGTAAGAGCAATTAAGGCTGCAAATTTATGACACAAACTGCACATGTATTAAAAATCCATCCATCCATTGTCTAATGCTTTATCCTTAAAGGAATACTTCATCTATTTGCATTTAGCTTTGTATTACTAGAATAGGGGTAGTATTTTTGAAAAATTGCGCTTCTAAGCCCACAAGTAACACTTGGTCCGAGACTTGAAACTGAAACGTTAATTCTGCACTTTTTAGACCCACTTTTGGGACCTCATTCCCAGAATGTAAACGGTGTCCGCCATCTTTGCTAACAGTGACGCTAACAGGACCAAGTGTCACTGGTGGGCACGTAACAAAGAAAAGAATAAAGATATTTCTCAACTCAGGGGAAACTGAGGTTGGGAACCACTACCCCTATTCTTGTAATAGCTACAAAGCTAAATGCAAATCGGTGAAGTTACACAGAACATGCAAACTCCATGCAGAAAGGCCCCTGTCGTGAATCCACGTTTTTTTACTCTGCCATGTAAAAATAAACCACACAAAATGATTAGGAAATCTTAAATAACAAGAACCTTTTTTCTTCTTCACTTCCTCTCTGGGGATGCAGATAGGTTCTTTGCGCGCAGGTTTGCGTTCTGGTGTGGAGATTCGACCTCGAGCTCTCCCTCCCTTGGCCTTAGGTTTGATTGGCTTCTCCGGTTTCTCGCTCTTCTTTTGTTTGCTTGTCATTTTGACTGGGCTGGACACCTTGTGCAAAGGCTCAAACTGCTCTGTTACCAAACTCTTATCATCATCTGCAATTTCTACAAAAAAAAAGAAAGAAAGAAAAGACAAGCAAAACATTACATAAGTGTGAGCATATAACTTAGGAAAAACAGAAGTTGCAATTAGCCACCAGAACACTGTTTGAATGGAAGTCTATGAGAAAATGAGCCTAATTCTCACTTGGTTGTTGACATTAATAAACATTTTTCTGAGGAGTTACTTTCAGAAAATTGACGACAATTTGTAAATTATGTTGCCATTTAGAGGAAAATAGATGACAGAGCAGAACAACTGCACGATGACGTCTGTGAACTTCTGGGCTTCAAACCTGGAGTCTGTGTTTTATATACAGTATGGGAAGAAATCAATAATAGGGAAAAACCGCTAAGGACATCTCACCTTGTGTGTCCACCCAGGAGCTGTCCAGGATGGAGTCATCCATTGTGGTCTCATCTCTATCGTAGCTTTCTGTCTGTTCTTCTGTTTCAATGGTTTGAGCCTCCTCCTTCTCAGGGGACGCGGGCGTCTCAGGGATATCACCCATTTCCTCTAGACTGGCAGCCTCAATGTCCGCCTCCTGGGCTAACTCAACAGACTCCTCCTCTTCCTCCTCTAGGTCTTCGTGACCGGTGACACAAAGCGCTTCGACCTCCGGCGGAGCCGAAAAACGAATGCTGTGTCCTGGCTCCTCGGCTTCATCAATGGTTTGGACCACGGTGATGAAATCGTCTTCAACTGTCACCACTGATTCGATGGCAGCTCGAGATTCAGAGATCTCCTTTATTGCCGCTGCCCCAGCTTTCTCCATCATGTCTCCCTCACCTCCCTCTTGCTCCTGATCAGCAGGTGTCAAGGCCGCTTTTTCATCCATTTGTCTCGATAAATCTCCAGAGTCGTCCGGAACATTTTTGTCCATCTCCGCCACTTTCTCTCTCTCTTCCTTTAGTGTCTGTTCCATTTCTATTTTTTCTTTTTCTTCCTTCTCCTTAAGTTCCATCTCTCTCTTTTCTTTCTCTTCCTTTTCCTTCAATTCCCTCTCTCTCTCTTCCTTCTCCTTTAATTCCCTCTCTCTTTTTTCTTTCTCTTCCTTCTCCTTTAATTCCCTCTCCCTCTCTTCTCTCTCTTCCTTCTCCTTTAACTCCCTCTCTATCTTTTCTCTCTCTTCCTTCTCTTTTAGCTCCCTCTCTATCTTTTCTTTCTCTTCCTTCTCCTTTAATTCCCTCTCCACTTTCTCTTTCTCTTCCTTCTCTTTTATCTCCCTCTCCATTTTCGCTTTCTCTTCCTTCTCCTTTAATTCCCTCTCCAATTTCTCTTTCTCTTCCTTCTCTTTTAGCTCCCTCTCTATTTGTTCTTTCTCTCTCAATTCTTTCTCTAATCTGTCCTTTTCCTCCTTTTCTCTCTCCTCTTGCTCGATCCTTTCCCTCGCTTCTCTTTCTTTCTTTTCTTGTTCCTCTTTTCTCTCTTTCTCCAGTTTCTCTTTCATCTCCAGCTCTTGTTGTTCTTTCTCCTTCCTTTCGTTCTCTTCACTCATTATCCTCTCTGCTTCTTCCTTTTCTCTCTCTTCTTTCTCTCTCCTTTCCCTCTCTTCTGTTGCTTTCATTTCCTTTTCTTTTGTCTCTAGCTCTTTGTCTTCTTTTTTCTTCTCAGCTTCTTCACTCAACTTTCGTTCTGATTCCTCTTTAGTTTTCTCCTCTTTGTTTATTCCTAACACTGGTGAAAGTGCTCTTTTGGGTGAGCCATAAATATCCCTTTGTTTCGCCTTAGAAGGTGAGAGCACGGGAGAGAGCAACTTGTCGTCATCGATAATACTCTCCACGGATGAAGTGGGTGAAGTTTTGGCGGGCCTGGCAATGCGGTCTTTGGCCACGCCGGTCAACTGGTACACATCTTCAGCGTCCACTTCCTCATAAGCCTCCTGGTGGACCAGCTTCACCTTCTCCCGGAGCTCCTGTAATTCTCGCTCCTCTTCCAGACTGAGAGGCCTGTCTTCCATCTCCAATTTGCGGATTTGCCTCTCATAGTCGGCGATCTCAGTTTCTGACGCTGAGCCTTCACCGCTGCCTTGTCGTTCAGTGTCACCCAGTGACCTCCCACCTTCCTCTAGAGTCACCGTGACTGTTGGTGTCACAAATGATTCACTTCTACGGGAAGGTGCTTTCTCCTCATTATTTGCAGCTTTATTTAACAGATCATCAGCAATCTCTTTGCTCTTTTCTTCAGTTGGCCCTTCAATGTCTCCCTGTGTCTGATCTTTCTCTTCAGTGACCTCAGCAGCTTCTGACTGCTGTGTCGTTTCCTCCATAGATGTGTCTCTGACTGCTAACTTCCTTGCCTGCGCAGCCACTTTCTCCTCTAGAACAGAGTGTGTGAACCCCTGTGTAGAAGTGATTGTAGGGCTTAACACATCTGCAGGGGATGGCATTGGCCCTGAATATTCACTGAATACACAATAGCCCATCTCTTCCAGCTGGCTTTCACTTCTTCTGGCTCCGGGACTTTGTTCCCCTGAAATAAGGCTTGCCAGAGGGTCATCGGCGAAAGCAGGAATATCAGCTTGAATGGATTTTCTACGGGTAATTTCTGGATCAGTGTTTTCTGATGCCAGTCTTGAACGGGTACCAGCCAGGTCCAGCATCTCGGGCAAGTCTTGAGCCATGACTGTGCCATTTTTATAGGTACCATTATTGGGCTGAGGGGATTCTGGCAACTCTGGTTCAGGGCTGGGTTTTGAATCTACATCAGTCGATCTTGGAGGAGATGAGGAGTCTGAAGTGACGGAAGCTGCAGTCTCCAGGATCAAGGGAGGGAAGGATGGAGGCTTATCCACAGAGGGTGTAGTGACTGGGAGGTAGTCTGCTGATTCATCTAGGCTACCACTAGTATATGACATTATATCTGTAGCCAGTGGGGAGAAATGCTTGGTTCTACCTTGGCCACTCTGATCCATTGCTCCAATTGTGATGTTAAGTGAGTAACTCCTCTGCTCTAGGGCCAGTTTACCTGGAGAAAGCCTACATTCATTACTCCTCTCAGGAAGTGGAAATGCTCCAGTGGCTTCTGCAGTACTCTTATTTTCAGATTTATCTTGGGTTTCGGTTGCAGTCTTCTCTTCACCAGCTCTGCTCAGTTCATAATAACCCTCTCCCTTACACTGTAGCGCCTCAGCGGGGTCTGCGGCTGATGTTTCAAAATATGCCGACATGCCAGATCTGTCTGTCGCTTCTTTTGTCGTGTCTCCTCCTTGATCTTTGACTCCCATTGAAGAGAAATCAGAAGGTGCACCTATGCTGGTGAACTCTACCACCTCCACTGACGGCTGCTTCTCTGACACTGTGATTGGCTCGCCATACAGCGGCTGAAGTGTGAGTGATTTGGGAGATTCTTTGGCTTGGTTTTGAGGTACAAAGGGTGGCATATCCATGGTGGGGCTCTCCGGTACGACTCGTTCACCAGCAAAGAATCCTTGCATCTGGGGTTCAAAAAACTCCTCTGGGCGTTTTTCTGATCCAATGCTGTCTGGACTCATGGACCCACTGGCCTGCTTGTCTGAGTCCATCTTCAAAGCTGAAACGACATCTGTAAGTTGGCTGTTTTGTTCAACATAGAAAGGAAATATTCTGGCATGCTGCGAGTAAAATACAATATTGAGGCAGAGACTGGAAAAGCCATTATTACTGAAACAGGCAAAGCTGTCCTCAAAAACTTACAGCACAATGATACGGCCATCACTGGAGGAGTACGGCGAGATTATGGGGTCCACCAATTCACAGATGGATGAGAATATGGCATGATACATGACGGAACCGGTATGAAGAAACTGTGATGCTGATTCATGGAAAAAAAAAAACAAGCAATAACAGACAGGATGGATATCATGCAGATGCAGATATTCAAAACATCGGATATAAAAAGACACAGCATTTCTGTTTTTCTTTGGTGTTCTGAGACTTTGCCCATTAGCAATTCATCAGAATTCACATTGTTTCGTAAATGACAAATTAATTCAGACGGCCAATCGCATCTTCCAAATGTAATTGCAAAATTCGGGAGATTGTTAGCACAGATACAGAAGCACCTTGCTGCTGATGACACAGAAATGCTGCATGCTGTCACCAGCTTACCGTGACAAAAATAAAATGAAGAATGTAACGCGTCTGATGAGATAATGGCTCTACCCCACAACTGTAACACACTGAACATGACACAGCCAACAAAAACTTCCCTGCAAATTCTTTTTAAATCAGGATAACACTATGAGCACTATATGATCTATGGTTAGTAAGTACGATCAATGGTTACAAAAAGTGCGATAGCACTAGCATAAAAGCACTAAGCCATGTGACGACATCATGAGAGACCTGGAAGCTTATAGCATTTTATCACACCAACACGAAATGCACCGGCCCCAAAGACCACAACGAGGAAAAGAAAAAAGAAAATGCAAGTGCAACGATATCACACAAAAGGTTAAGTTAAAAGAATGTGGCTCTTTTCACCAACAAGCCTGTGTTGCCTTGCAGCCGCAGCAGAGCACAGAGAGGATCGCTTGCCATTCCATCTAATTTATAACACTTATGTTATATGCTTTTGCGTTCCTTTTTTTTTTGACACATCTAGTGTTCTAATACAGTTGGCAATGCAGTAACATGCAGGCAGGGAGAGCAGAGGGCAGGACACACCTGTCGCTTCACCCTCTGCTTCCTCCTCCTCCTCCTCCTCTTCCTCTCTGTCCATAGAGCTTTCTGCAGCAGCACTAACTGCTTCGGACGGCTCCAGGTCTAGGTCCTGAGCCTCGTCTATGGCCTCTGCCTGCTCTAAGGTTTCAGCTTGGGGGCTGTCCAGCTCAGGCTCTTCCCCACTCCATTGCTGCTCATCAAGAGCTGCCTCGGACTCTGCTGCCTCTGCACTCTCCTCCTCCTCCTCCTCCTCTTCCACCTCTTCCTCGTATTCAGCTGTAAGAGCCTCCATGGTCTCTTCTTCTCAAAAACAGGGTGAGAGGGGGACACATTAAGACTACGGGCAACACAGACTTGGGTTATGTGAGAACACAATTTATGACGGGACACTTTCAGCTCTGGGAAAGATGAGTCAGTGTTTATCTGTTCACACATATTTGGAACATTAGTCATGTCAAATGTTGTATGTGAGTATTTTCTTAACCCTGTGTCTTGACAATGAGTCTACTTGATATGTGTGCCAATATATTACATTACTATATGAAATATCTATCTGTTTTATCAGTATATAATCAAGATTCAGCACTTTTGATGTCACTGGCTCTTCAGAATACTAGAATATTGAGAGCTGGGGTCCAAGGGGAATTCCTGACATGACATGGACTGTATTTTTTAACTGATCAAGTTATGATCATGCAGCTTCGCTCTTCGTCAGCCAAGACTGTGTAACATTTTGAGTTCTCGCATCGGTTAATAGAAATTCAACTCGGCAGCTTTGTAGCCTTGTGTTACTGCATGTGAAATAGATAGATGTTTTGTCATGAGTGACAATAAGGGTTGGGAGTGGATGAAGAAGTATGGGAAGTAATATTTACTTTATATTTATTAGTCTTCTTATGTGCTTAATGAACAAATACATTTGGGTTAATGTTGTTGTGGATAGAAATTTGGAGGGGGGGTCAGTTTATCTTAGTGTATGTAGAAAAGACAAAGGTACAGTATAAGTAAAACTAGGCAAAGATGAGCTCTATTGTGGGGCTGAGGGAGAATATAGTGAATCTCTGAAGAGGATACATTTAATTAATATATTTATTTATTTAAGGTTTTATGAAGTGTGAGTGTGTGGAGCTGAAAGTCTTCCTTGTTGCCTCAGTGTCAAACTGTGAGAATAGTGACAAAAGAATGAGAATAGAGGGTGTGACACACTGCAGGTAATTGAAGAAATGAGAGAAAATACTAAGGAATGGACCCAAAGAGAACCCTGGGTGATGACTGGTAGAAAAAAAATGAATGCACAGAGAATGTCAGTCACACACAGTGAGATACTTGTAAAAGGCAGTTGGGCCTTAAATCATGTTGACTGATGTCATGGTAAGTGTCGTGTATCAGGCTCCATTGAGTGAAGCGTGATGAAACATAGTCCTATTTTACAGACATCACTCGTATGTGTTGGACTTAATGGCATGGCAATCACAGGTAGCAACAGCTTTGGGTGAAAATAACTATAAATAAAAGCAACGTGACTGTCGAAAACAAACATGGAATTGCTCAGATTTTGAGCAGACAAACGTCACAAGGACACACAAACACACACAAAAGACGGACGGAAAGACGGACGGACGGACCGAGAGACGGAGGCACGAAAGGAGGGAGGGATGAAGGGGAGTCAAATCACAGAGGTAGAAGAGGAAACTGGTGTTTAAAAGAGGAGGGAGAAAAGAGAGCAAGATGGAAGGGGAAATGGCAAAAAGGAACCATGCGTGGTTCACCTTCAATCTGTCTAAAGGCCACGGCCTGCCCTGTGGGGCGAGAGCCAGAGTGCGTCCACTCTGGGCTGAACAATGGGTGCTCATAGTACTCCTCGTCGGAGTGGTAGGGGTCGTCCTCAGGCACGGAAACTGAGATGGAGGGGGCGAGGAACTTGCACCTCTCCCGAGAATTTTGGAAGCGGCGGAGAGGGCCCGCCTCCTCCTCGTCCCCTACATCTACAAACAAGACAGACACAAGGAGAAGAACTGCAGGGAAATCTGGACACAGACTGAAAGAGAGTGAGTGAGTGAGGAGGAGTAAGAAAAAAAAAAGAAGAAAACAGCAGAAAATGGGAAACATGCCAAATAATATCCACTTTAAAAAGTGATGCAACACAATATTGCGTCTTTGGAACACTGATAGAATACTAATGTGTTGCTAATTTTCCAAATAAAACAAATGTAATGTATACTTTTTCAACAGGTTACAACACAAAAAAGTTAATTTTAAACACAAGCTATTTTAACAACCTACACTGTATATTTGCATCATCATCAAAAAATAAATATGAGTCTTGCAGCAGTCATGGTTTACCTGCGCTCCTATAGCTATAAAAAGATATTGAAGGAAACTAAATTGAAGGCAACTCTAAATCATTGGCTTAACTGGGGGTCAATTAATCTTTAGGAAAATATAAATCACTTTTTTACTTGCTACATCGTTCAACAACCTTTTACAGTGGATATTATTGCAGTGAAAGGAGGAGACAAAGCTTAAATCAATACAAATGTAAAACAGGCAACAAAAACAGAGTCACCAAATAGGGGAATGCAAGAAGAAGGTAAGGCCTGAGTGAGGTCGAGAGAAACGGAACACACACATGACACAGACAAAAAGACAATGACAGGCAACTCAGAGGTGACCAAGCTTTGGGGGCCAGCCGTACACTCTGAGATCGACTAGTTAAGTCTGGTAAAGATGGAACACAAACTGCTTCACATATGAATAAATGACTCCGTAAGTCACATTTAAAAAGACTCCATAGATATACGACGACATCTAAAATTATTCATCCCTGTATTATTATTATTACATGTATTAATACATGTGTGTTAATTCTGGGCTGGCCCCACCTACTGTACAGAACCCCCTTATTACATCCCTGCTACTGCAGACTGAGCACTCATTAAAACACAGAGGCCGAGCTTAAAGGAGACACACGTGTCATTGTGAGGCTTAACGTCTGCAGGCAGCTGCATAAAACTCTAAAATCCGGGAGAACAAACTGTATCACAGTGTTATGGCTCTATTACGTCTCTTTCCACACATTTTGTTTCGTACGGTTTCATTTGGGTTTCTTACAGTGAGGGTTGCTGTGTGAGTAATGTTTGTAGCGATACGACTATGATCTACAGCCACGGCAAAGACAAACAAAAAGACTGACAGCAAACAAGGACAACACGACACTGTGACTGGGCGTGCAGAATGCAAAAACACAATTCCAGTACAAAAAAAAAAAAGAAAACAAAGAGACAGAAACAAGAAGTTGGACGGTTACCTAAACTGGCTGTCATATTAGTGTGTGTGTGGACAGGAAGTGGAGATAAGGAATGGAAATGAAAGAGAGATGGTGGAAATTATCCAGACTAACGAGGTGATCATACGATGTGAGCCCGTCTGTCTTTTAGAAATAAATGGCGATGACAATGAAGATAGAAACTGTGTCCGTACCACGTGTGCGATGAGGAGGAAGCAGGATTTTGAATGTGTGAAATAATGGGAAACATGTTCCTGCGTTTCGCATCTCTGGTGTGTACAGTATAAGGATGTCCTGCAGGGCTTTTCAATGTGTGTGGTTTGTCCCCTCAGGTGTGGCACGTGTCCTGAGAGGGATTAGAAAGTATCCCCACAGAGCCAACCCACACAAGTGGCCGAATGTGGTGTCGATCACAAACCTCCAGAAGCTACAGAGTGCGTCCCCCACTGGAGACACACTCCTATGAACACATTGGTCCTACCTTGTTCCAGGGGGCCAAAGTGCTCTGCGGCAGGTGAGGGGGGAGGGGAGGGGGGCAAATTGGTGGTGTCTTCAACTGCAAACGGAGGACAGAGGGAAGCAGGGGTGGAGGAAAGGATAAAGACATGTAAATCACATAAGGACTTGGAGCATCTGCAGGCAGAGATATGTTTTTTATTATTATTATTCTTTTTTCCCCCCTTTCAAACCTGGCACCTGCATTACCCAGAATGCAACTTAAATGCTGACATGTGTGGTTGCTGTGCTTGTGCCAGTTGATATATCCTTAAGCAGCTGGGTGCAAGTGGAAATGAGGTTTAGGGCCCGACATCAAGAGAGACAATTGTCAGATGATTTCACAATGGAGCCACAATGGAGACAAAGGATTTATCTTTATCTCCATCTTTAATTTGTATTTATTTGCTGGACGATATATTAATAAGAAGGTCTCTTCCTGCATTGTCTATCCTCACACAGTCACTTGGGCAAAGCACTCTTTTAGTAAGATAAGCAAAATACATTTAACCGCATCAGTTTGCTCAGCGACAATTTCACATGACATGTGCACGACTCATTGTGGCATTGGGCGGGTTTGACAAATTAACAATGCCCTGCTTCTGCTGCTGCTGCTGCTGCTGCTGCTGCTGCTCAAAAAGACACCCGCTGCATCACTTAGCACCCATTGATATACATAGGATATGAGTGTAGGTTCATTTTGCGATAACAATCTGAACTGTACTGTGGTTTCCTCGCCCTGTGTAAAACATGCCGTGATCTCTCTCTGTGATGCACGACAGAGGTTAAGCGGTAAAAGGCTGCAGCCTCCTGCGACCACTGCACGACGCTGTGTGCAAGTGTGTGCGTGAAATTCACCTGATGGCAGCCTTTGAGTCTCCTGTTCACCTTTCAGCACGGCCACTGCCTCTGCCGTTACTTCTTGCACAATCCGTGCGGACACTTGCTCTAATAATACACAGACAACAAACAATGTCAGGCAACTTCATCAGTGTTAAGCAATAGTAAACACGTGGTAAAAGTGGGCTGAGGTGGCACATTTCAAGGTTTATCATTTAGGTTTTCTGAGCCAGAGGTGGTCAGCTTTCAGTTGTTGTTGGAAGAGAGAATAATGACATGGTCAGTTAACATTCGTGGAATATTACAGCAGTGGTGTAATGATTCATCTGTCTATAGCAACATATTGATTCACAGGTTTGTATTGTTGATATGCTTTGATTTTTTTTTTTACATGTCTTTGTCTCTTTTGAGTTGATATAAATATTGCATGTTTGATTTTGTGATCCATGTCACATTTTAAACTCGCAAACTTTTTTAATACATTTCAACTTTCTCAACATTCATCTTCCATCCATTCCACCTCGCTTGTGCTTAATCATGTCACTCAAACCCCGAGTTGAAAGCCAGTAACTGCAGGGAGGCAAGAGCTGCTTCTGAAGGCTGTGCGTGTCGCCATGGAAACCCAGCATCCTTGATAAAAGTGTAGACTGAAAATAAGCCTGGATCAGAAAGGAGTGAAGTGTTTAAGATGAGAGACATTTCATTTCTTAAAAATGATTGTTTACTGTTTAATTCACTATTTCAGGGGTCACACGGGTGGTGTAGTGGTTAGCACTCTTGCCTTTGCAGCAACCCGGTCAGAACAAGGGCCTTTCTGCATGGAGTTTACATGATCTTACGTGTGTGAGTGGGTTTTCTCCAGTTTCCTCCCAAAGTCCAAAAACATTTAAAGTATCTGCCACCACCGATACCCGTCTGTCATTGTAGACCTTTTGAACTAGAGTCACAACACATTTGTGCCATTTCAAGCTATTTCAAAGACATAATTCTCCAGCTTTGTAAAAAAATGTCCTCCCATAAATTAGAAATAAACAGCCCATAACATGACTCAGCTGAAATGCTGTTGCTGATTTTAATTTACATTTGAAGCATAGGATGTTTGGATGGTATCAGATTTCACATTTTTATCTGTCCGGAATCCGATCCAGTGTTGGGCTAATACTGATACAGAATCCATACTTGATATACAATATTTAATTTAAAATCATTTATAAATGACATATTAACCATCAATAAAGGGAATAAAACTGTCCATCGGTGCCTACTTTTTATAACTGGTGTTACACACTGAATTAAGAATAATTTAGCATTTGTGTTTCTCTAGTAAATATGAAAGATGCTGTGAAAACTGTGTGGCTGGCCCAAAGTGACATCCTCCACAAGCAAAAAAAGTCAATCACTCTGCTTAACTGATGTGTTCTAATGTGATAATGCATCTTTTTTAATCAATGGTGCCCCCAAACTGGAAACAAAATACAGACAACTCAATTTCCTAATCATGTCTAATGGTCTCTTTGTGTGAAATAAGCCTTCTACTTTCTTCTTTGTGTTGGTTAAAATCAGTTCAAATGTGGCAAGGGGTGCAAGGAACATGACACGACACATTTGCATAATGTTTTTACCGCTTTTAACGCTATTTTTTAGACACACACACACACACGCCTCTTCAGAGACCACTTAACACAGCCCACTCACCAACTCAAAGCAGCCATTTCCTATTTTCTGTGTAGCGAAATGCAATGAATGTGTACAGCTTCGTTACCACTTCTTCCGGTAGTGGAAAATAGCACTTAAAATAACCTTGAAGTTTTGTGATTTGAAATTTTCTTTGTGAGACCACACCAATAGTACCCAAATACAGTTTTTTAGATATAGTATGAGTTTCTGTGTTTGTGTAATGCATCACTGCTATACCATATACGATAACAAACTAAAATAGTGATGATAAAGCTTGATTATTCAAATTTAAACACCAATAACGTGAAGAAGTACAGTATTAGAGGTGGTGAATGAGGAAAGTAGGCGTCACCAAAGGGAGAGACAATGCTCACTGAGATCTCCAGTTTTATATTTTTGGAGGTATTAAAAACAAAACACGTAATCAATTTCAGACAAGAATATAAAGTGACATCAGAAGCAAAATCAAGGTCACTGAATTCAGACGTCACCGCTTGTTTACTCTCTCAACACTGTAACAAAAAAAAAAAAATGCCCTTGTCACAGCCACAAAGCTGGAGACAAACCTGGAAACTGCATCTCTGGAAAAGAACGATCTCACAAACTCACAGAGGCAACACAGTAAACCACATTCACAAACCGACACACATGCACAGGCTGTATATACGTGTCATCCTTAATCAATACATCATAAACAGGAATTCTCTCCCATCAAAATTAGAATGTGTATTACCTGATCAGAAAGACTGACGCTGAGAGAACACTCTCTCTGAGCAGAGGCTACGACTGAGAGCCCAAAACCAACATAACATGCAGCCAAGCTGTAAGGCGCGCACACACACACACACACACACACACACATACACAGCAGGACTGAGAGGGCATGGAGAGAAGGGGAGTGTCAGTGGTATGATACCAGCCAGCAACCAAAATGTGTACAGCAAGTGGTTGCCATACCAACAGACTGGTGGTGGCCACTGACTTGCGTCCATATGCAGTTCAGCAGCCAGAATAATGTGCTGCCAAAGCTGTTTCAGCATCTCACTCTGAGGAGGTCAGACTTCATAATAACATACGTCATGGTGCAAATTTTTCATCAGTGAGAAAATACAACAACTTGTTTATTAAATTTTTTTGGTCACACTATATCAAGGAACACATATTTACCATTAACTAGGCACTTACTAACATGCATAGGTAGCATACTAGCACTTTATTAGTAATTATTAAGCACATATGAATGAATATTTATATATGAAATAATGTATATATATATATGTATATATATATATATATATATATATATATATATACACCTGTTTTAAACCGGATTGAATTTGAGAAATTTGGAAATACGTCACAGTTCAAAGATTGCGTGGCTCGTTTTTAGGAACAAAAATAAAATTAAAAAAAACAGTCTACTTTGTGACAATGTCCACCTGCTTTGCTGCTAAAGCGTGAATGTGAGCTGGTATCTTGTTGGAGGAGTTCTGTACTCTACTCCTAATGCACTGCCACTTGGCCTATTCACTTCTTAAACGTCACCATGTTTGTACAGAATAGTAACGTGAATGCACATAAATATGTAGATATAAGTGACACTTTCACCATTTTTATTGTAGATTAAAATCACAATATAAAAATGGAGAGCTGGTTTAGCTGCAGCTCTTCCTCCCTCTCTCTCTCTGGTACCTGTAGTCTCACAGCTCTTCTTTCTGTTCTTCTTCTCCTCCAATGTTTTCATCTTTAGGAATTTGAACTAAAGTGGCAGAACTTTTATGTGAGTTTTTGCCACCAGGAAAAGGTGCAATTACTCTTAAACACTGATAAAGCACGCTGAGGGATTTTATATCGTTACATATTTAAAATACACCTTAAAAAAAAACCTGAACAGAAGACAGATGGAGATAAACTGTTTTTTACCATAAAATGTGTGGTGAGAAAAAAAACCTCTGTATTTGCTTTACAGGGACTCAACAGAATTTGAATCTGTGTGACCTAAGTGATTCTGTAAGTGGAGTCAAAAAAGGCAAATGGATATCTGGCATCTAATATGACTTCTTCTTTTTTTTTTTACGATATTCAGATGAATAACTCTCCAGCAATGTCACAAATTCCTGTGAAAACCTTTTCTCTAACAGTCAGTCTTGTCAGTGCAACAAGAAAAGTCATGTATTAATAGTAAAAGTTGTCAGTCTACCATTCACCTCCTCCACTAAGAGAAATTTATCAGGGGTTTAAATATTGGCAGAGAAGCTGATGCCTTAATCACACAGGTGAGTCTTCGGTTACAATGAATAATGATGAAGTGGATACTGTGGATATCCAGCATGACATTAAAACGGAGTATGTAACACACAGTATATATAATGAAGACTTTAAAAGGAAGAGCCTTCATGTATGCATTCCTGTACGTAAACGTCAATATAGTGCAGCGGATCAATACTGTGCAGTCCAGTACTGAGCTCCTGCTGTGAGATTAGGTTGGACCTGTCAGCCACAGTCACGAGAAAGCTTTGATTGGACACACGATCGATATTTCAGACAACCGCCAACACACACCAGCTCAACCTTTTTCCAGACTTTTCACAAACGTCTTCAGAGGTGACACTTTAACAGATAATCAGTATTATTTATCTTCTATCTCTACCTCACCACCCTCTTGTCCTCTTTCTCTCCTCTGTCCCCCATTTTTCCTTTCACCCCAAAGGGTCGAGGCAGATGGCCGCACATCTTTGAGTCTGGTTCTGTCAGAGATTTCTTCCTCTTTAAAGGGAGATTTTTTTTTCTTTCTACTGATGCCTGGGTTTCTCTTCTCTGTATAATATGGTAAAGGTTTCTGCCTTACTATGTACAGTGCCTAGAGATAACGGATGTTGTGATTTGGCACTATACAAATAAAATGTAATTGAATACATACACCATTGTGTCTGAACTTTAAAAACTCATTCAAGTACCAAAATATACAGCATAGAAGTCCATCAGACCATCCCATCTCAAATAACTACCATGATGTGGGCCAGCAGAGGGCGCAGTGAGTGTTTTACATCCAAAGTGAATCCAGACTTGAGATCAAGCATCATTTATCCAGGGTTTGGGAAAAATCTTGGCACGTTTCCACCAAAATTACCCCACGTAAAAGAAGTACATTATCGCAACAAGGGACTTTTCAGATAACCAGGAACTTTGGAGGGGCGGGGCTACAAAAGAGAAAAACCTACGAAGAGTCAGACGTACGACAAGGTCCAAGCTCTTTTGTGTGTATTTGCTCTTGGAGGAGGTTCAGTGGGACTTTGAGACGGCGATGCGAAACAACCAAGTTCATACCCGAATAGCAAGCTGGCGGCGCTAAATGTGTGGCACACACCGAAAACATGTGCAGGAAAAGCTTTTAAGAAACCTAAACAGGACTCGAAGACGCTGTAGGACCACAACATAACACAACTGATTTGAATACATTTTTCCAGAACTTTGAGGTGCGGTGGAAACACAAACCATACAGATTATCAGGAATTCATTTCCCCAAGTACCTGAATAATTAGGAATTAAAGTTCCTAGGAGGGTTAATGGAAAAGGCTATTGATCTGATGAAAAATGTAGAAGCACATACCACGATTAGACATGCTTTTCATAAATGGAATCAGTTCAGTTCTGCCTATACTGTCCCTCCATGATGACACGAGCATGATGTTCACATGAAAGCCGTCACCGCATGCCTTCACTTTGACACTTGTTTTGTATGACAATATCAAATGTCACATCACTACACTACACATTAACAACATGAACTGCACTAAAAGAAACACCTATAATTCATTCATTCATTCTCTACC
Organism: Solea senegalensis; assembly: GCF_019176455.1. NCBI lineage: Eukaryota > Metazoa > Chordata > Actinopteri > Pleuronectiformes > Soleidae > Solea > Solea senegalensis. Next base: position 11,312,359 of record NC_058022.1, on the reverse strand, counting down.
AATTATCAATGTATCAACGATTGGCAGTTAATTGACCCCACAGTCTCTCACATACACCAGCCTTGATTTGAAAGGCTATTCTCTAATCGTATACTGTAATACAGATATCCGACAATTTTAACTAAAAAATGTGAAATGTTCCTGTATAGAAGACGTAATTAGCATCTCTGCTTTTGGTTCTTGACTGTGCTAAACTATTAACAATGGATGGACACTGAGGCTAGATAAAATATATTGATTGGCAGCTACACAGAAAAATACTGTTATCAGCCTTCAAAACTAGCATTGGTTGAACCCTGATAATGAAGAATATGGGTGGTTAATTGGGCGCCTTGTCTGTTGCAAGCTACGGGCAAAAAAAAAAGAACAAACCATGGCAAAGTAAATTGTAGGGGAGTTGTTTCCATGGTTACACCATTGGTAAATTATAATTCTCGTCTCCATGTCGCAAGTGAGGACATGGTGGGGAGCTAAGGGCTAGTGAGATGGATTTTATGTGTTAATTAGAGCATTGCTAATAACAGTATGTGATTGCACTGAGGACTCAGCATATTGCAAGGACACACACACGAGAAAAAACAGCACACAAATACATCTATGAACACGTGCGCGCGCACACATGTGTGATTTGCCATGAGTGACACATGAGTTATTTCTGCAGAATCATGTGACAAAGCTCACTCATAAATTCACCTTCTACTTTAACAGTGATGCTGGTGCACCACAAGGTGCCAACTGTTGCATGTTTTAACTGATTTTATCTGATGGATCCACACAGAGGCACACTAGGTTCAGATTGTAAAGATTGTTAAGATAAGGCTTTAATGCAGTAACCACAGACCACATGTAGTATTACTTGTACACTGTGTATCATTCTTATATCAGCTCCAGTGTAAAACACATACAATGTCTCTGAAATAGATTGTGAGTCAACATGAGGCAATATTTTGTGATTGTCATTTTAAACTTTTAAACTGCTAAAGTTGTATCCATAACAGAACCACTGTATTGCTCATACAATGTAATGACTGCTTCATGGCCCTTTAACTGAATTGTTTATTAAAATACTGTGTATATATAATTAACAATAAAACTACAGAGCCTAAAATGCAAAGAACACTGACGTTAAACCATGGAAATGCTTTTCAAATATTAAGCTAAAAAAAACGACACGTTTCATGCACTTATCATAACCAGTTTTTGACCCAACAAGACATTAACTAGCGTTCGTTTCGAATGAAATTTCACACGGTGGTGTTGGTGTCGCTCGGTTGCCAGGTTGGTGATTGTGTGTAAATGTGTACATATTCCATAAGTCAAGTCATTTCAAGTGGATGAGTCATGAGTCTCAAGTCTAAGTCAAGTTTTCAACGTTAGCCAAGTCTTCAAATTGCAACTTAAGTCAGACCTCTGGCAACTACCCACCTCTTCTACAGTGATTGCAATTTAATGCACCCGCTAACCACTTCTCAGGGGATAATTAGTATGTGCCAAATAAGACAGTGATGATACATAACACAGAAAAGGTCTTCTTACCTGCAGTTATAGCGTGGGCACCAGTGAACTCCCCATTGAAGCCATTTTCCCTGGCAGTGTAGGAGGCCGTGGCCATGTGTGCTCCACCAGTCTGACAAGTCCGGTACGCTGAGGAAGAATAGCCATTGGCTCCTTGGGTGCCAGTGGGCTCCTGCCCTCCTGATGGGTCCCACTGGGGGGCACAATCTTCTGGCTTACGGCTGTCTGCCATGCTGGTCCTAGCAGCAGGGGAGGGTGGGCAATGGAAGGGGCTGCTCCTTCTGGGTAAAGAGACAGGAGAAAATGTAGGCGGAGGGAGGAGAGAAGGTGACACAAAACTCGGAATGTTAATTGTACAAACGGTAATATCAAGGAGAATCCTCCCTGTGCAGACCAGAGGAGGCTGTGCATCAATCATGATCACAAATCTCTTTCTGTAAGTCGCCATCACTGCTGCAGCTCCGCTGAGCTTGAACATCCGTGCTCGTGGGAGTTTGTGTGTAGGTGACTGTGTGAAATACTGTGTTTGGACAGGTGACAGCCACTAGGTGAAATCCTATTGTTTATTCATACAGTAAAGTGTAGCCAGTAGCCCAGGTGGTCATCGTGACTCGTCAAAAAAAAGAAAGAAAGGCAGACCTCGAGTTTGTCAGACACAGAGTTGCAGGAATACGAGGTGGGCTCTGTTCAAGAGAAGAAAAGAAAGGTCAAGGAAAGTGAAGGAGGAGGCAAATGATGCAGCGGTACTGATGCCAACAGCCATGATGATGTATAATTTCACCTGATAATCCAATTGCAAAACCACAGATTTCCAAACCTATCATACATTTTAAAGATGCTTGATTTTTCCAGTCCGATGCCATTGTGCCACTGCAGAAGAAGAGGCTGCCAATCACACAAATGTATTAAGATGATAGAAAACTTAGTGACAGTGACATCATTACACAAAAATGTTGCAGGGATATTTTCGCCTGCTGCCACTTCTTATCTCTTCTGGAGCAGAAGCCCGAGTGCCAGGTCTTGAGTCGTGACTTCCTACATCATCATCATTTTGTCGACTCGTCCGCCTCCCATGAAAACAGAATGTTTCGCTACATTTTCGAGACCTTTTTCAGAAGAGAGCTATTCCCTGCGATGAATGTCATATCGACGCATGATGCGTTTACAGTGCAGATTTACCGTGTCAGCATCAAAGACGGTTTTCAAACCCTTAAGATTAGCAGAGACAATCGAAGGGATGAGTGATCCCAGTGGCAAGCACTCAGTGTGGGATGTATTTTCTGCAAAGCAGCCTACTGTACGTGGTTGTGTATAAGAGAATGTGAGAACAGAAACCCAAGGACTAAAAGATAGTGTGCAGGAGAAAATAGGAGTCAACAATTTCAGCCTATAACCAAGTCAGTGGGCACTGGTCACTACATTTTCTATACAGTCGGTAGCTCTGCTCTCTGTCTGCACACTGCATTAAACAGCAGAGGAGGAAACAGAACAGTACAATATGTGAGGGCTGTAAACCCTTACAGCCTGAATGGATCAAAATCTGGGGTCAATGAAGCTTTGCATGACTCAGCCTGAAAGGGAACATCCGTGTGAATGAAGCCTGAGAGATCTCACACAGCACACAACACTGAACAGACGCCGGACATAATACTCATTATGTCTCCGTCCGTGAAGCCCCGGCGGGCATATTTTACACCGCCCCACCGCTGTCATCGTCTCTCCTTGTTTCTTGTTCACCCAGCGTGTCCCTCCTCAACGCCACTCCCAACGGTAAAAGCCATAAAATAAAGAGATGAGCCCGCCGCTCCGGTGCTACGGCTCAGTGGTGTCACTCTGATGATGATGATGAAGGTCACTTTGCTCTTTGAGTGTCGGCCAGGGTTGCCGTGTCAGTGGTGGTGCACGAGGAAGAGAGGAAATGTGGCCTGGCCTCATGGAGACCTGTTGAGCGACCGATGATAATGTTCGATATAAATAATATCGTATTGTCTTTGTTTGTGAGCAAGGGATTGTTGCATGGGGGGAAAAACTAAACAGCACCACCTGCTGGCTCAAAGGCCTGATAGAATAAAAATAACAAAAGTGCATGCTGGGTCTTGATATTAGCGAAACATTATCATGTGAGCTGCCATCAACATAAAACACAGGCCACGCCAGGGAGGAAATATTGTGTCTCATACTCTACTCTCATTAAGTAGCATTGTATTTACATCATATTTCTAAAAAGGAAAATCCTACAGAGACAAGTGCACGGGGATAATGAGGAGAGAGATGTAAGTCCAGATGATCTAGGATAGAAACTGATGAAGACAAGTGAGGTCCAAAAAAACCGGTAAACTATTGACTTAACTAGGTGCACAGGACCTCAAAGTGGAAGGTCTGACATGTGCATTCAAAAATATCCTTCTGCTTAATATGATTACTGGTGTTAGTTACTGTTAACTGACTTTGTCTCTGCCTCTCACTGGATATTTTCTCCTTTTTGGACAAGTCACCATAAACTTTAGTGATAGATGTGCGTGAAATTCCTATTAATAGTTTCTTTCAGACTAACATTCAGACCAGACTGCCGGCCCCATCAGCCATGTCAGTGTCACTTTAATTAGCCTTTCTAGCCATGTAATGTAATGTAATATAATGTAATAATAAAGTGGCATTGAGTATGGATCACAAGGCAGTATATATATATTCTCCAGATGACGCATTGTGTCCAGTGGGGAGTGAGACTGTATGAGATGAGAACTGAAATATCAAAGGATTCAAATTGTGGGGAAAGTGACCTGTGACCTGTGACAGGGGAGCTTCACAGGGGGCAATGATGAAACTGTCAGCGAATCAACTTTGTGCTGGAAGCAAGAGGGTAACTCTGAAACCAGAAGACGTGACCACGGAGGAAAATATCCGTCATCTCCGTCTTTCATGAGTGAGAAAGATTGAACTCCCGCGATCAATAACATTTAAAGGACTGCGGTCAAGCCAGCTGTCTTACACACACACATACAGAAACAAATAGCCTCAAAATAGCAGGTGGTCTGTCTGGCATATACATCAGCACAGTCCAAGATAGAGAGCGTAAAAGTTTACATTTTGACTTTGTAAATGATGCATTTGTGACTTCCTCTTTCACTGGGTTTGTGCTGTGTCTAGCACTGCTTTGCACGACGTGAGTAATTCAGCTATTTTTAACGACTGCGAATATCAGTCTACTGGACATACACCCGTTTTCATCACGTCCCTCATCGTCCTCATCGACACTCTCACTAACTCACTGTGTTACACACACAATGGTCATAGCCTGGCAGTGATGGCCACTCACACTCCCTCTCAGTCAAAGACAACTGCGACCACAGCCGCTGTTGCACAATGTCAAACTGAAGGGGGAGATATTAGACAGTGGGGATGGAAGGAGTTTATATAAAAAAAAAAAGGACTTGCAACAAAATCGATCTCTGCAGCTGCTCTGTGTGTGTACGTGCGTGTACTCTGAGCCAGTTTCATTAACTGTGGTGAAAATTCCATAACAATGACAGCCCTAGTTGCCATTGAAGATTTCTGACGTCTTTTTAAATGTCCAGGTTCAGCTTTAACTTGCTGGGCCTGGATTCAGGCAGCTTGAGTGGCTCACCATCAGGTGCAGAGTGGGAAAGAAGAAGGCATTTTACATGTCTGTTAATCACCATCTTCCAATTATTTTGTTAGCATCCTCTCACCTTTTCTAAATCTTCCTCCCACCTGTTATTCCTTCTTCCCTCTCTTCGCCTTCCTCCACCTCCTCCCATCACTGTTTCTCCTCCTACTCACTCCTCCTCCTCCTCCTCCATCACCTCTCAAAAGGCTTCATCTTTCCCCTTGCTCTGCTCTCTCTCTCTCCCCTCATCTCCCTCCTACGTTCTGAGCGCTTTCACGAGCCACCGTTTCCCATTGTGTGTGTATGTGAGTCACACAGATGCTGCATTGCAGGGCTCTGCTTCCAGCCAGAGACCAGGAGAGGAACTCAAGGAGGCAAGATGCATGCATATGTGTGTGTGACATTTTGCTAAATACCTGACAAAAATCTCATTGCTTTCTTGCCAAGAATTTAATTCAATCAATACCACTTATGGTGAATATGAAACTGGACACAACAGCTGAGTATAAAGACAAGAATGTATACATGAGGGCTCTTCTGCAATGTTCTGCTGTGTCCAGTTGGTGAGCCAGGTTTGAGGTGGTCTGCCCGTTCTGCTCTTGTTTGGGGCCTTGCCCTGAATGAGCAGCTTTTCTAGGCTTTTGTAGGCCAAAGGAGGTCATCTTTCTTCTGGCTATCTGCTCAAAGCATCATCTGGGTGTTGAGTTTCTAGATGCTCTTGCCAGGAGATTGGACTCACGTACATATGTTGCAACAGCAAACGCTTTCAGTTGTTACTAGTGGCTTTCACTCTATTATATATAAATGTGAAATAAAGATTTGTTATTAGAGCTGAATGACTCATAGTTTTTAAGTTAAGCACAATTTAGTAAATCAATTATTGTTCTATCTTCTACAGCAATTTTAAAAGTGTAATACACACTTGCTGGAAACAATTTATACCTAAGTTCTTATTGTTGCATTGCATCGTTAAAGGGAATATTTTGATGGTATCTTACTTGCTCTCCCTCCCTTTCCTAAGCGCTTCCACCTACTACACATTATTGATCTATATAACACAATAACACAAATACCTGTAAGTCATGACCAGAGAGTAAATTTCCCTGCATTTCCCAAATGATCAGGTTAGGTAGTTTTGAGGGTGATTTTAATTAGAAGCCTACAGAGTAATTCCCTTTGTGAGTAATTCTATATTTACATAAATAAAACACAAGCCGAGAGAAACAACACTGTTATTACTTATTTTCACACTATGTTTTTAAGAAAGAATGGTCAAAATATGTGTAAATTTCTGTAACAAATCAATAAATTAAAGCACCATGTGTTTATCCCAAAAGCTAGTAGAGACAGCCTATTTTTTTAACATGGTTTGACCATCACGTACTGTATTTCTATCCAGTCTTGCAGCGAGAGACACTGTGATTCTGCATGAAACATAATAGAAGGCAAAACTATAGCTGCTGACCTTAATTTTATAGATAATACTTAACTAACCTCTCTACCGGGAACTCGGTCTTTGTACGAGTGCAGAAAACAAAGAGAAGCCATGAAAGCATGACTGCCTTTCAGTGGACCTTGGTGATGATTGTCTCACTAAAGCAGCTCCTCTTGTCCCACTCAATACCCACCTCCCACTCACAGCTCCTAGCAGCCTGCACTCACATGTACATCCACCCACACAGCCATTTCATCTGTGAAGGTACTTTTAGTCTCTTGTTGTAAATGTTTTCTTTTTCTCTCTCTGACACATATTCACCACATATCAAATGTTTCAGATAAATGAACGTGGTTCTGTGCAGGCTCAGCACTGACATTTGATGAGGTTCTGGGCATCGTTCATTTAGGTACGGTCGTCCGCCCACAGCCACCCGGTTCATAATAATGCTTTACTCGCGTCACCATACTGTGAATCATTCTGATGCTTCTAGGGGAAAATATTTAAAGCTTGAAAGATCGCAGAAGTGTGTTTTATTTAGTCGTAGTTATATGTTATAGGTATAGCTAATAAACATTGCTACATGTGCCTCAGGTTAATCTCTGCAACACCAAAAATAGACAATAGCTGGTTAATGGAAAGTAACAGGAGCAATGAAAAATGGTGCTGGATGTACGTCATGGTGCCATAAAATGATTACAATTATAACCCTTTAACACAGAGAGGATCGCAGACGACACGTTTACCCAAGCGCATTTTGCATTACTGTAATTATGCGACAGTTTGTGCTGGCAGAAAAATTTCAGCAGCTTTTGAAAGCTGAGGAGTTGCACTTCGAAGCCAACATGTGGTTGTTACGGTAATTTCTGTTGCAGGAAACTGGTGAATTGGCGTCTTTGTCACCAGGAGAGGAGAGGGTTGGAAAAAATCTAGTTTTCATTTTGTGGCCTGTTTTTGGCCATTGAGACTCAAACAAATGTTATTTTAAAAATGTTTGTTATACTGTTGATATCTAACATTTAACAAGCAAAATCTGGTGTTCATGTACAAGTACAGCAGGTTTTTTTCTAAATAAAATACAACTTTTTGTTTTTCTTCATTTCAAATTGTTAATACATCATTTTTAGTAAATTGTGCCAAACTGCCAGACATTGAAAGTTATTATTCACAGTAAATGTTCTGGCCCTTTTATGGTTAAAGTACACAAGAAAGGCTTAGTTGTTAAAGGGTTAAAAGATTAAACGCTTTAATTTGTGATTTTGCATAAAAAGCACAATCACGCCTGACAATACAAGCGTCAAAACTGACCTGCTAGGTTGGTCTGGGACTGTGGACGATGAGACGAGCGGTCCCCTCTCTCCAAATCTCAAAGGGTTGACGTCAAGATTGTCAGACGATGACTGAAAACCAAGAGTGGGTGGCCTTGGAGTTGCACCTTTTTTAAAAAAACAACAAAAAACCCAAAACAAAACAAGATCAATACATTTTGCTTTAAAATGCATAAATGACATGTTTTTTTCAGCAAAAAGTGTGTGCATGGAGTTTGCATTTTCTCCCCAGTGTGTGTGTGTGGGTTTTCTTCCTCCCACAGTCCAGCAACATGCAGAGGTTAATTGGACACATGGTTGTTTGTCTCTGTGTTTGCTCTGCGATGGAGAAGGTGCCAAGCCTTTCTCCCCATGTCAGCTGGGATTTTTCCAGCAGCCCTCATGTGGAGGATTAAACAATAGACGGATGGATGGATATATATATATAAGCATTTGTTTCTGCACTTGTATTTACTTTCTGGAGCAAATCAAAACATGTAATACATCATTTAATACATCTTTTATCATTATGATTTGGCAAATTCCAAAAAGATGGAGGGGAAAAGAGAAAGGTGAACTAAACTGAGTGATATGACTATATATTCATATACTTGCACGACATATGCATGTCTAAAACAGCCCAAATTTTGTCATTTTAAAAAAAGATACTCCGCTCACATCTTTAAAAGCAGAGTCTGTTATGCTTTGCTGACAAGGTTTCAAAGCTGAGTGAGTCAGCAGCAGCACCATAACTCTTTTCTGTAACCGCGTAACAAAAGTAGAGCTACGTTCTTAAGTCCCACTGAATTAAAAGGTAAGTGGGAGTTTTGGAGGAGAGAAGCAAGAAGAGGATGATGCCTGCACACCTGGGGCTCTCGTATACTTGAAAACGAAGCGGCACGTTGATAATCACACCGAGCTGCGAGTTAATTTCTCCATGAAATCGCTGAATAAATTGAAGATGTGGGTGATTTGAAGCTCCAGACGTGGGACTGTGCAGTAAGATGTACAATATGTATTAAGTGCTATAATTTAATCATTTTTCCCTTGCTTATCTAATTAGCTACGCACATTCAAGTGCATATTATTACCTTTACAGAACAAACGCTAAATTTAAACGCGATGTAAAGAACAGAAATTAAAGCCTCAGAGCTTTTATACCAACAATGTTTAGAAAAGTAGAAAAACACATGTTTTTTTGTGATTTGCCTCAGTGAAACAGCAGATGAAAGTCATTAGACAAGGACCTTTGAAAGGAGTTTGTGTGTGTGTGTGTGTGCCGTGTGATGGTTTATGCATAACAGGTAACACATCACCTCAGGCAGAGGGCACATCTCTGCTCAGCTTATGTTATCTCACAACACCTCACATGTGCTGACCATCCATAGGAGCAATCGTGGTCAAATTGAAAAGTGCAGCAAGTGATTTTTTTTTTTTTTTCCCAGGACTGTGGACATTATGTGACAAGAGGATTAACAGCTATGGGTAAAAAAAAAAAACGTGTAAAACGGCTGTTAGAGCAAACGCTTTATATTGAAAAGTCTTTGGTGGACGCCTCCAGTATAGATACAAATTAAAATTGTGGTGACGCAGCAGACAGACAACCAGAAACAGGTCAGGTGAAGCTACACTACACCTGTATTACTGTATTCAAGATGGTGCATAACTGATATAAAATATTGAAGAAGAGTCAAGCTTTGTTACACAAAGACGTTTTACAGACAAGTTTACAGGTGCAAGATAAATTTCAATAAACATCTAAACTGTTCTCACTTGTTGTGACACTCTCTTAACTACTGTAAAAGAAAAATAGCACTTGTAGAGCAGGTGTTTCGGTAATAAAAAAATGACTCATCCAGTGTTTTTATTTGTCTTTCTTCCACACTGTAAGAAATATCTCTCACTTGTTCATCCCACAGCAACAAAACAGGAAAGTCAGAGTATACGCTGATAACTTTATATCCCTCTGCCATAATCTGTGTTGATTTAAAACATTTTTACCAAGTATTGATCTTTGTACATTTCCCTCACTTGTTTTTCTGTGCTTTGAAAAATAAAGGAATTTGCAATGTGACCAGATCTACAGCGTGTGAGGAGTTCAAACAGTGTGTCAATTCTTCAGGTCCTTTCATGGAAAAAACTTTGAAGTTTGGGATTATGAAGTAAGAGTGTGAAATGTATTCACCGCGGCTTTGATTCTGAATCATATGATTATGTAAAGCGTTAATATTTAATGCTCTGTTGCCTGTGAGACGTGCAACATCACGTGATAGCAAGGTAACCTCCACACTGGCAGTGCATCACGAGAGATTTTGTTTTATTTATATTTTTAATGGCAGAGGACAAGACACACATTTTGGTACAGATGCACAATAAAACCATATTATTCGTTTTGAGTCACAAGGCAAAAGAGATGAGATTTTCCTAAAATGTAATAACTGGATGATTTGGGTTAAGGTTTAACAGATAGTCATTTAAATCTACTCTTTAATTTCATGCTATTTCTTATACCACGCCCACATGCCCGCTTTCAAAAGACCAATTTTATGCATAACACATACCTAAAATGAAAAATAGGAGCTATTCAATATCATTTTCCTCAGAGTTTAAGGCAGACAAAGTGATTATTCTTTATCTCATTTATCATCGCTCTCCTTATTAACCTGCTCTCCCCACTAAATTATTTGGTGCTGTGATCTGCGTGCATGTGTAGATGAGGTAAATCTAAATGCTGCCATTAGGCATTTCAACTTTGATTATTTCATCACCAACAATTAATCCTTTCAATTCAGAATATATTTAAAAATAACAATAATAGTAATAAATCTATTTTACAGTATTACTTAATACTCAGTAAATGAATAAGTAATAAGTAAAGTCAAGACATGGTTAATATAAGCTATTCTTGCACAATCAAGAACAGAAATGTAAATGTACTTTTTCCAGGTGTTCCTGATGTGTGCTGACTCAACATCTCCTTATACGAGCCTTTGTTAAAGTAGCATTATTATACAATCTCCCGTAAAGCAGCCACAATGAGAAACAACTGTGGAAAAGTATGGATTTCTGTTGTAAGAGAGAGACAACAAGGTGAAAGTGAAACTAAGAGTTGTGGACGACAAGAACCAATCAGGAGGTGAATGCAAGTCACTGCATTATCACCGCAAAAGGTTTCTGCCCGTTCCAGGAGCCAGAAACGCTGGGCCCTAAAATACCAGGTTAGTATGGAGGGCAGGTTTATCAGAGCAGGGGTCGCCGGCCTTTCTGGTTCAGCTTGTGTAAATGAACAGGGGGCCTGCTGGGAAATGGCACTAACATTTTCCCTCACAAAGACAACAGGTGAGAGAGAGAAAGGGAGGGAGGACTGCAAGTTTTCACACCTGACACTTTCACTTTGTTTTAAGGAAAATGAGTGGTGGGAGTGCAGAGAGAAAACTGCTGGTTGATTTTGTCAATCGTCTGTTACAATCATCTACAATGTGCATTGAAAATGTGTAGATGTTCCTAAATCTCCCCTTTGGCCTCTCAGAAAACAATCATGCTCTCAATGCTTGTTTTTTACTTTCTGAATTCGTATTATGTAGTTACAGAAACAGGAAAACAGCAGTTATTGTGAGTAATGACTTATTTTACTGTTAATACAACAACACTTTTAGGTGCTGGCGTGACAGGAAGTGATGAACAAAGATACTGGACATGGTGATAAAATCTTTACTGTACTTGCAGTCTTTTCTTTGCCCAATTCATATTTTGGAGAGTCTTTGTCAATAAGTAACCTTATTTTTTTTAAGGAATGAAAAGTATATTGGCTCAAACTACTGTGACTTCCCAGTATTATTTATAAATCCCTCAGGATAATAACTTCAGTTTCAGGACACACGGCACATCTTTAACTTCAAATGTCAAATAACGGACAAGTGATGAAGTAGCACAGCATTGTTGAGGAGATATTGCTACTATCATTATATTGAGCAACAGTGATCCATATCAAATTAAAATCAACAATGAACCCTTTGCATGAGCATGTTGTTACTGCTAATGATGTTTGCTTGCCATATGAGCTGTTTTACACCTCTGTGGTCCCAGATACTCTTAATGACTTAATTACCTGCTTGTAATCAATTAATATACAGATAAAAACTATTTAAAACATTGCTTCCATGTAGCCTAAAGCAGACAAACATGGTGCACCATTTCCTTTGATAACACTCCATCACATAAATGTTAAATCAGAGAATATTTCAATTAAAAATGTTACATAGTGTAGCTGTGATCAACAACATACGGCGTACCAATATACCAACTACTGACTGAGATGTGTATGTCTCCTTGTCATATATATATATATATATGTATGTAAATAGATACATATGTGTGTATAGGACAGGCAGGCACAGACTATCTACTGACAATTTCACTTAAAAACAACTCGTATTATATTTGTCTGATTCATTTGAATAGAAAAGGTTGTTGGATGTCAACGTGTCGGTGACAATTTGAAATAAAAGTGTGTTTTCTTTGGTGTGAGCTCATCTATCCGTTTCAAAGTGTTAAACGCTGCGATGAGATCTGTAAGCTGCAAATGCAAACAGACGTTCTGCGCTGCTTTGCTAAAATGATGACAAGGCAATATATTATTGTACCTAATTTCATTTTTTTGTCTTTAGTTTGCCCTTTTGATTTGTCACTTCCACTTGGCAGAGAAGTGACAGCACCTGACACCAGCAGCTAATTTGGATAAACACAGTGAACCTGCGGTGTCTCAATTAGCGGGACACCGTAGATTCACTGTGTTTAAAGTGTTGTTCTACTCTGCAACTGAATTATGAAACACAATGACTGGTCTGTAAGTGTCTAGACATGTCCCCACATAAACACACCCACCCAAACCCCTGATACAGAGAGAGAGAGAGAGGGGGGGAGAGAGGGGGAGAGAGAGAGAGAGAGAGAGAGGACAAAAGAAAATATGTCTATTTTTATTTCTACTACAGTATTTTTTTTGCTATTTCTGTCCTCCAGTCAAATTGCAATAGTGTCAATGTGAAACTGGCACAGTGACGCAGCATCTTTGCAGCAGCACCCAAAGGCATTTGCAGCACAACTGAGAGAGCGAGACACAAAGAGTGTTGAGGAAACAAAGAGGGAGAGACAGAGAGAGAGAGAAGGGGGTGTGTACAGACATTGAGACACTTACCTGACTAGATGGGATGTTGTCTGTGGCTCAGAAAAAAGGATAACATCTGAGACCTGAGAGCGGGAGACAGGGTGAGGGGAAGAACAGTGATGAGGGAGAAAGAGATTAGATTTAGTTGCCAGTAGTGAACAAACACACACAGACAGACACACACCTTCAGTATATATTACAGCATCATGGAAAGGAACAGGGTCGCGGTGACGAAGCGCTATTAAGTGGGGGGGTAAGGGGGAGGGTGTGACTAGTACTGGTTTCCGATCAATCGTGAAGCTAAATGACGCTATAAAACAACAGTGTGTGTGTGTGTGCACCTCATTAAATACCACATGCACAGCATTGAACTGAAAGCAACCACAAAGATTTCCACATACAGTACAGTAGCTCTCTCTCGCTCACTCACTCACACAATGAAACACCTCATGAAAGGGTAAACCCAACCATGCAGCTCCTGAGCTCCATTTATCACACAAGAGCTGACACACACTAACTGGCTTTAGTCCAACAACCACAGTCTGAACATACTGGTAAATGTAAACACAGAGCGTCTCCCGAAGAGGGCAATGAGTTCATAATAAGACGAATAACACATAAATCAGTGTCAAGGGGGTCCACTGAATACATTTCTGTTCATCGCTCCTCATATTGAACCAATTTGAATACAATTTTGACTTTTTTTTCAGGCCACAGTTGATGGAGTGAGTGTAGTTAGCATTTTTGCCTTTGTAGCAAGAAAAGAGGTTCCCAACCGAGTCAAAACAAAGGCCTTTCCACTTAGAGTTAGCATGTTCTCCCTGTGTTTCCTCCCAGATTTGAGGATTAGGCAAATTTTAAATTGATGGTTGCATGGTTGTTTGTCCACCCCTGGCTGATAGTACTCAATTCCATTGTAAGTCGCTTTGGATAAAAGCGTCTGCTAAATGACATGTAATGTAATGTAATAATGTATATGTGGCCCTGTGATGGACTGGCGACCAGATATATGTCCCGAAGCTTCCCGGTTCAATAACATTTCCATTATCCTTAAGTCTATAACCTGAAAAGGTGCCAAAACCATTCAAAGAGACAGACGTTTTTGTCAACCAGTACAGTCAATACAAAGATTTAGGCCACACAGGAAGTACCTGAGCACCTTCGTCGCCTTCACAGGTTCAATTCAAAAGATGCAATACCTGTATCAAATGTGCATCTTCTACAACATAACAGGAAAAGGTGCCTGTATTATATATACACCACACATATATAACAGTGTTCATACTTGAAACTGAATGGCAAAACAGCCTTCAGTATCAAGCCTGGGATGATGTTGCACCTCCTATAAGGAAAGCTTTTTTTTGTATGTCAAGGAGCATTAAAGAAAATGACATCTGATCAGCTGACAAATAAAACTTTGGAAGGATGTGAGGGTGAATACAAAATACTTACTTTACAAAAAGAACAAGTACAGAGGCTTTTGTCATTAATGGACTATTATGTCTCAGGAGGTCTTGAAGAGCCATGACAAGACACACCCACCTCATCCTCAAACAACTGTTCCTCGAAAGACGTATGCAATATAACTGGCGGGTAAAATGTTGGGATTAGTGTCTTCCAACTGCTATCAACATGCACACACACACACAAACACAGCTACCTTGATGTGGATATTTGTTTCGACACGTTACTATTTTTTAAACTAAACAACGTGTTTTATACAAGATCACTTGGGCTGAATCAGGTCAACGCCCCCTGGAAGAAGAAAGACAATAGGACTGGAGGAAATGAAACATAAATAAATAAAAAAAGTTTAAGACATTTGAATGTTTGTTCTCCAAAGGGGAAAAAAGGCTTACATTCATACTAATTTGTTCAAATATCAAAACCCTGAGGAAGACATAGTGTCTCATTTACACATAATTCTCAACACACTATGAGCTACTGAGTCTGCCATTCATCCATTCATACATTCATACATTCATCGTCCATGCTCATTTTATTGAGTTACTGGACTTTTTTGTATCTCAATGGGACGAACAATTAAGTTCCTCATGACTGGAATTCAACATAGGAAACGATCTTACTTTGAGAAAAAGTGTGTCAATCTGATCTAATGTTTAGCTGTTGAAGGACTGTTGACGGTGTTTCTCTTGGTTAACATTCACACAACTTAGCTATGCAGGTGGCAGTCGCGCTCATTCCCTAAAATGCACTACAGTTGTCTCCGGATGAATGGGAACTTAACACTCTCGCAGACACCTCAGCAGGCTGCTCATGCTCGGCTCTCATTCACAAAAACTGTCCCTGTCCATACGTTGGTGCTTAACAGAGAAGCGGAATACAACACAACTCTTTATTTAAAACAAAAACAAACCTAAAGCGGGTCATGGTGTCAGAAATATCACACACGTGTCCTGAACAGGTAAGTGGATAGAACCATGTGACACAAGATCTGCAACCCTGCAGTGATGACACTGTCTCTGCATTCACTTCTGGCTTATCAGGGACAAGAAGTGTGACCACCTGATAAATTAAATGATATACTGTATGTAGCTGGTTGATCACTGTAGTCCTCTATTTAAATGGCAGAGCATTAAGTTACTCCACCAATTTTGCCTTTTCTGTGATCTTTCAGCTGCAAAACTGATGTACGGTCATTGCCAAAACCCAGACAGGCTTAGAGGAAATGATAACCAATTTGAATATTAGTGACATCATGATAGAGAAACAGCACATTATCATGTAAAAGCAGACACATGATTTACCAGGACTCATCCCTTTGATAACTTCACAGTGACTCTACTACTGCAACCAAAAGAATGTTCTAGGAAGGTTGTACGAAGGTTGTGACAAAGTAACATTAGGGTAATGTTCTAGGAACCAAAGATAGGAACCTTCAGGGAACGTTCCCACAACTAAATGGTAATGTTCCTGGAAATTGTTAGCAGGGCAGTTTCTGGTCATATTTAACCAGGTCATATTTAACTTACTCACTTAAGCAACAAAAAGGCAAGACAGGGGACAGGCAAATGTGGAAAATCAACAAAAATCCCTGAAATGTGAAACACTACAATGGCAAAAGAAAGACAGTTGTGTTTGTTGTGTATATTAATTGTGTGTATACTGTACATTTTGACACAATTTAATCAGAATTTCTGTCATTGTTTGGTTTCCTCAATGAGTCATTAGCACTTAGAGAGGTGTTCATTTATTTAGCTGTAGCAAATTATAAAGGTTTATACAACGTCACTCATCATCAGTCTGTTAAGACACTGCATCGCTGTGCGATGGGTTTTGTTTTACCCAGTATCTGAGCACCAACCAAAGCAAAGCAATGCCAAAAATTTAAGTATGAGACAAATGGAAATGTCATGTCCCAAGGAACCTTCCCCAACTATATTAGCGTCCAATAGCAGCTTCATCATCCTTTTGATGGCCCACTGGACCCAGACACCTGTTCTTTACCCTACAGCTGTGTCGAGTAAGAGCTGTGGTCTTTTCTGAACCCACATAAGTCGCTGGGTGAGGTTTGGAAGACGCTGCTGCTCTCTCCCACTGGAGGACACGCATCATTACCTTTAAACATCACTAAGACAGTGTTTTACTTCTATGGCAGGCAAATACAGACTAATTAGACAAAAACCAACTCGTATTAATCAGCTATTCCCAAATGTACACCATCTCTATATTTAAAATGTATCTTAGTTTGTTTTTATTTGTTTTTTTTTTTTAAAGAGGGGGATATAAACAATATACTCTGTTAATGGTCACAGGCCATTAACATGCTGCTTTACTTTTACGGGGAAAATGACTCTGTCAAGGGTAATCATTATGTGAAGCCCTTAATGCAGAAATACTGTAGATAGCTGAGTCAGAGATAGTAAAAGAGCGTGGTCATCACTTTACCACTAAAGAACTGGGAAATGCTATAATGGAGGGGTTAAAGGGTTAACTGAGAGGGAAAGTATTTAATCACTAAACTAACACACAAAATAGAAAAAAGTCTATTATTAAATGAAGCAAAACTACTTAAAAATGCCACAAATGGCTGACACTCACTCCTCTAGCTTTTTATATCAAGTAATGACATTTGATTCCAGTAAATAGAAACAATTTAGAGACTGGTATAAACAATAGTGACAAAAACCCTGGTCTCGCTAGAGAAACGCTGACTGGGTATGTTTTGAAATATCCTGCTGAAGCTGTAAGGCAAAAACAAATTTCACATGGTAAACCAAAAAATAATAACGGCATGCATTATAAAATTAAAGTCAGAATTCTGAGATTTAAGTCAGAATTTTAAGAGAAAAAAGTCAGAAGTGTGAGATTTAAGTCAGAATTTTGAGAGAAAAAAGTCACAATTCTGACTTTTTTCTCAGAAGAATTTTGACTTTCATCTTGAATTCTTTAATCTCAGAGTTGTAACTTTTTTCTCAGAACTCTGACTTTTTTGTCTCTGAATGCCGACTTCATCCTCAGAATGATTTATTATTTATTTTCTTTACCCAAATTTCTTTTTACATGTGGCCCTTATACTCTTCCGTACTAAAGAGTGAACAGAGTATGCAAAAACAAATGCTATCTATCAGTGTAATAAACACAAAAGTAACCAACCAAGACTACAGTATGGTTGTGTTTTTTCTGTTTTTTTTTTATCTTTGACTTTGACTTTTATTCTTTGACTTGACTTTATCTTTGCTTTTCCACATCCGCTCTCTTCCCCATGTTGTAATTCTCTGTTTTGTTTCTCAACAGTGACAAAGACGTCTCTGAACACATGAAACAAAATCGCCCTCATGTCATCGGATGCTGTACAGTTTGAGACGCTGGGGATCTTTACAGCAGCGCCAGTGTTTTCACACATTCTTTATTAGTTTACATGGGCGGCAGTATAAACAGCAGCACTCACTTATATTGCCAACAAGCTGATGAACACTCCCTGGTGTGTGATCTCACACAAAAACACACCAGTGCGCGCACACACAAACGCACAAAGAAACAAGGACAAGCTTATGGCTGTGATCCCCACTGATGTTGGAGTGTAGGTGGCTGCAGCTTTCACTGCCATTGTAGACTCATTGTTGTCAAGCAGCCTTCATATATTGTGTTGTTGTTGTTTTTTTTTCAAGATGAGTCACGAGTCACCAGTGATACTGCTGTGCTCAACACTGACAGACACGACATATTATTCTCACCAACATCACACACTTACCATGGTAAATCAGGATGTATTGCCCAAGCAAAGACGAACATTAACAAAAACAGTAATTATCATTTAATTATTGTTACGTTACTTTCAGCGCACTGTTCAGCCTGTGTGATCACCGCCATTTTATACAAATAACCGTGATAAACTAACTGCAAAGCCTATACTTCCGATGATATATACTAGATTACCCTAGATTAAAGCAGACAGATGTGAACATAATGCATCCAACCAAGAATGCCATGAGCACAGTTCCAAGTGTAGCACATGCTTATAGGATATAAATAATTATTGCACTCTTCATTGAAACTATAAGTGTAGTAACAGTTTGGGATGAAAGCAACAATACATGCAATCACGCCGACCAATGAATCATCCTCCTCCCGGTCTAAAATCAATTTAGGCCTCACTGCTTAACAGCTCATTTGTATCGGAATGCAAAACAAAAAAAATAATCTCTTTCTCTCTCTCTGTGTCTGTTTGTTTGAATAAAAACACACATCACATCCATTTTCTTAACTGAAAGACACACGTTTGGATGGGTTTATCTGCATCTGTGTCTGCGTTTATAGGTGAGTGTTTTTTATACGAATGGTTGAATCGAGGGAGCGGGGAGGGCTGCTGTGGGTGGTAATGAGCAGCCTCTCTGTTTCCACAGCAACACTAACTCAGTCAGTCTCCATGGCAACTGATAACGGCATTAGCTCATTCTGTGTAAGTGAAGGTTCATAACAGCAAATGGAACTGGATTTCTTTTTTGTTTTTGGTTTGTTTGTTTCAAAAGATGGCCGCTCAAGCCACTGGACGACATTTCTGGGAATTATGTGTAAAAATGTCTCATTGGTCTCACATGAAATTATAATAATTTAAGCAGTTTTATCATAACTGTGCCTTGTGTCTATAACTATGTTAGTGCTGTGTGTTTCTGTCCTTAAATCCTAAGAAATAGGGTGAATATATTAACAATATTACAAACACATGAAATAGCAGGTTTTTAACACGTAAAGAAATAATAGCAACACAAGGTCAGACATTATCTAGGCATACAACTAGGGTTGCAACGATTAATCAATTACTCGATTATTAATCAATTATGTAATTGATTGTCAAATATTTTGATAATCATCAAATAATAATCAGTTTGAGTGGGGTTTTTGTCGTAAATAAAACACGTTTTCTTAAAATCAATTATTAATTATTATTATTATTATTATTATTATTATTATTAATCAATTGTTTTCAAAGAACATTGTTTTGAGTCCAGGTAGGGTCATGGTGGGAGATATTTTTAGAGCGAAATTGGCATTCCCTCGTATTTCCTCACAATATTTTGGTGTTCCCTCACAATAACAAGGCGGCCCTTGCTCCCATGGCACTTGCTCCCCTCCAGAAGGGGGAGAGCCAGGTAGCTCTGGGTACCACCAGGGAGGGAAAACTATTGCAATGGAACGCAAAAAGTAGGTTTTCTTACCATTACCCTACCTGGGCACTGTATTTTATGGACCAAACAACTTATTGATTAAGCAAGCAAAATAGTTGACTTACAAATCCATTTTGAAAAGAATCCTTAGTTGCAGCCCTGCATACAACCTTTTAATGAATACAAATCCAAAAAGAGCCATGAGTGAGTAGAGATTTACCATGCCAAGACATGTAATTGTTGAAAAGCACCAATCAACACAGGGTTGTAGAAGAATATTGAGGGAATTGCACCGTAGATCAGCTTAAAAAAAAATCAATAAAGGCTAATGGCACTACAGACACGCTGCAAAGAAAAGAACATCCATCTAAACTTAATGAGAGGATGAAGGAATATTGGGAGCCTATTAAGAGACAACACTGAGGTAGCTACAGCAATGTCTGGGAGATACCTAGTCACTCCTTGCATGTAATCACCAACTCCTGTGTACTGCACTCCTGGGCTGTGGAGTAGGGAAGGCAGACAGCTATAAACAAATATAATAAAGTCCATCAAAGCCAATATAAATCATGCCAAACGGATTTATTTAGTCAAACCCAAACCACAAGGAAAATTGTGTTGAGATCTGCTCAACAAAAAAATAAGAAAGCCAAGGAACACCTCATAAATTATGAATATCTGTCAGAAAGCTGATGTCTTGGAATGGTCAACTCAGTCAAAAACCCGTAAACCTGCTTTCCTATCGAGTCCTCTCTGTTCATAGGAAAAAAAACATCCAATAGCGCGCAATAAACATTAATGTCGTCTCCAGATCACAATTGGATTAACAGTGCTCGGTTGCCATGGAAGCAAAAGGTGCAGCTGAGCAAACATGGCTTATGGGAAACGAGCTGAGGAAAGCGACAGTAGAATGAGAAGTGTGATCATGCTGATCCATATTTACAATTACAAGTGTGTCCCCTGGAAGCAGCACTACAGTGTATATGAAGAGGAAAAATGGCAGTGTTCCAACATCTCCCTCTCCATGATTCCTTCACCCACTCTGTCATCCCTGCAGCCCCTGCTGCTTCAAACAAGAGACACGCAGGCTCGTAAACCCATGTGCGGCAACATGGGAGGACACTGGAACGATCAAATCATATAAAAGCGAAGATAAAAGATCGCTGATAAAAGAGAAGCGAGCGTATGTTGGAAGGTACTTAATCTTGCACTGAGGTCAAGTAAAAAAAGCTCTCTACTGTATGTTATTTAGGATCGATCATGAGCTTAATGATGCTGATTTGACCACTAGTGTAAATCTGAACTGAAACCAGGCCAGTGGAATTTAGTCTTGACCATTGCACACTGGATGTGTGAGCACCACATCTGCTATTTCAAAGCATCTTACTATTTACCTATGTGTACATGGTTACTAGGGCTGGACGATGTTGCGCTTACTTTTCCTCAACATAAAAACAAGATAGACGCCATAGAGCTTTGATAGAACTCATTTCATCCACATTTTGACCAACAACCCAAACATCTAATGACAATCAAACGGGTGCTTTGAACCAATCATGAGGCTGGAATAGCTGCAGCCAAGTCATGTTAGGTTGAGGCCCACAGTGTAAGACAAGCAAAGGGAGGCACGTGTGGTCAATGTTTTCATGAGCACAGCCATGCGCACCAACATGCCAGAGTCTTCTCTGTCTGTTTTTTTTCCCATATCACCCAACCCTGATCAGAGCAGCATTTCACAGCAAATGGACAAAGGAAATTATTAAGTTTCAAAATCTATAGATTATGTCCCATATGTCAGAAACAAAACATCTTGTTCCTGTATTTCAAGCATTTAAAAGTATGTTTTTATTATTTTGAACAACAGAAGTGGGGTCACACAGTGGTGTAGTGGTTAGCACTTGCTAACCACTAACCAGTCTTGCATCGAGAAGACCCAGGTTCGAGCCCTGGTTGGAACAAGGGCCTTTCCGTGTGTGCGTGGGTTTACTCCGGGTTCTCCGGCTTCCTCCCACAGTCCAAAAAACATGCAATGTGGGGATTAGGTAAATTGGACACCCTAAATTGACCATAGGTGTGAATGTGAGAGTGAACGGTTATTTATCTCTATGTGTGTGGCCCTGAGATGGACTGGCGAACTGTCCAGGATGTACCCCGCCTATCGCCCAATGTAGCCGAGATTGGCACAGCACCCCCCCCACGACCCTCTGGTGGAGGATAAAGCGGTAGATGATGACTGACTGACAATAGAAGTACATGCGTCCCAGGGTAGTCTCAGCCAGCAACTAACAGCTATTTTTAATAATTGATTAATCTGTTTCATCTGTCATTTTCTCAATTAATTGAGTCATCGTTCGATACAGAAAATGTTGAAAAATGGTGATGTTCTCAATTGTGTTATATTGTCCACAAACCAAAATTATTCCGTTTTAAAAAGTTATATTATGCCAAAAAAAGGAAAAAAAAAAGGGATGGGATGGCACAATACAGTATCTACCAATACTGATATCAGTCTGATACAGTCATTTTAGAACTTTTAAAACTATGAAGCTGTTAACACATTCAAGCTATTTTAAAGACCTAATTCTCCAAATGTGTAACAAATATTCTTCTCCCATAAAGACAGGATATTTACATTTTTTAATAGTCTGAAGCATGTCATATATAGGATTTTATCGGCTCTTACATTTTGATCCGTCCAATATCTGATCCAGTGATTTTCAACAGTATTGTATCAGCTCATACTTAAAAGAAACCAGAAAATCTTTACATTTGAGAAGCAGAAAAATCAGTTAGTTGATGATTAATTTAGTAGTCGATAAATAATTGATTAATCGAGTATTTGTTTCAGCCCTACTTCTGAATTACTAATGTTCTTTTATCCTGATTATACTGTATATCACCATTCCTATCAGCAGGACGAGGATGCTGTCTAGTTCATTGAGATATATTGGAGTTTAAAATCTGACGCAAAGGTATAATTTAGTAATGTATGCAACACTGTGCACACCTTTCATCTACCTTAGATACTCTGGACTGCCCTGTACAGTGGGGTGCAGTACTGTATAAGGTGTGATTAAAATAATGTTTGTGGAAAGCAGATGGTAGAAGATTAAAGCTGAAGGAGGGCAGCTGCTTCCCCATGTCCCCAAGATTCAAAGCACAGGTTGTTTTGGAGAAGGAAGCACGACACACATGTAATCCTTGACAGTGTCACTTTGAAAGATGTCTCAGAATAAAGCGTCACAATGTTTGGGTATGTGTGAATCCTGGTCTTGGTGACAGTCGTGCTGAAGTTATGTGAAGAGACGGCCCTGTCAAGAAGACAAGTCTGCTACATGACATCCAGTGAAACTCAGATTGTATTTGTACTGTGAGTGGGTCGGCGTATGTGTAGGCATGGGTATTTATTACATAACTGAAATAGGGACGACTGGCATCCCAAAACACTGTTAAAAAGATAAAAGTCAACACTTCAAAACAACAACAGAATAATTCATGTTCTTGTGTCTAACTTGTAAGCGTTTATGCACAGGATTCCCAGAGGTTTCCAGCGAGATCACAATCACAGATCACACACTCTACAAAATGTCTGCCGACACTTCCAAAAAACACTGGGATTGCCATGCGATGAAAAACAAAAATCTAACATCAGCTGTCTCCAAATGATGAATCAGCATTTAGTCAGCGTTTAAGAAATTGTGCTACTCCTTCAAAGGTTCCTCTTCAACTTGCACTCCTTTTCACAAATCACACTATTGATACATGATTTTCTTTCTACTTTTTTCATCAGAACATAATCTAGTTTCACGCAATGTGACCACAGTGACTTGAATAGAATTTGAACTGTGTTAGGAGTACCATCCAGCTTCCCCATAGAGAGCAATATTAAACGGACCTCTCCCACTTTAGGGCAAAATACAAAAGACCCCAATTTCAAAACTGCCATTCCTCAGCCATTTTTGACTCTTCACAAATGACTCTTCTTGACTTCACAAGACCTATATCAGGGTCTTTGGGCAATGAATTGCTCCAAAGGTGCTTTAGTGGTGTGAATTCTTGGTCGACCTACGCTTTATCTCACGCTTTATCTGCCATCGCTAAAGCAACCACAAACTGCAGTTGCCATAAGGCTCATTCAAATCAACAAATTAGACTGCACACAGGCAAACAGATGCAGTGCCAGCTAGAATATAGAGCTCATTCAGGACATAACTGCATGTCACTAGTCCTTTCGTTCTCACTGTCTCTCCTTTCTAATATCTCCTCCTTCATTGTAACTGTAAAACAGTGGCTGTGAGGCTTCTATGACATTCACTTTCAGCTAGAAAGTCACTAAACGACTGTGAGGGCTGTGATGAATTAAATAAAATGAATGTTCTTCCAACTCTTGCCATTGCAGCAAGAAGACAAGGGTCTTTCAGCATGGAGTTTTGTATGTTCTCCCCCGTGTGTGTGTGGGTTTTCTCTGGATTCTTCGGTTTCCTACCACAGTCCAAAAACATGCAGATTAAGGGATTAAGCAAAATGGACACTAAATTGACCGTAGGTATGAGTGTGAGAGTGAATGGTTGTTTGTCTCTGTATAATGGCCCTGCTGTCCAGGGTGTACCCCATCTTTCGCCCTGTGACAGCTGGAATTGGCTCTTGCTCCCCACAACCCTCATGTGGAGGATAAAGTGGTAGACAATGAATGAATGAATGAGTGAATTGTTTCTGCCAGAGCAAGTCTTAATATCTCGTCTTCCTCTGGGACCGTCTTATTGACATTGCGGAAAACATTACGGGAAAAAAAACATTTTTGCAATAACCACGACAGCCGTAAAAAGGATTTTCAACTTCTCTTCATTCAGGCATTCAATTAGAACCTTCAATTCATGATTTCAACCCCTCATTCATACCAATTCCATGCAGCCAGCCAGATTGGCTTCAGTTCTGGCAAAAGACAGCAATCCCTCTGCAATTTCCGAAGAAATTGCTTTCTCTAATTTACAATACAATTCTTATTCTGCTTGTTCCAAAGCTAAATACAGCCCGACATTTCATTAACTCCCTGTTGTTGTTAATGTGATTAAATGCATCTCTGACAATCCCTGATGCAAATAAATGGACTTTAAAAAATGCGACAGTATTTAGCATTTATTAAGCATAATGCACCTTAAACCTGATTTGCATTTTTTTCTGAATACAGTGCCATTATCCAAGAAGGGTGTTCATGTAGGTGCAAAGGTCATATTGTGCTATTCACCCGAGTGCTCTCTCATCTGTTTCCTGGAGTGGAGAAAGAAAACTGATGCTTTTATTCCTCTGCAGCAGCACTGTCATTTCACAGACTGGTCTGTGTCGCAAACCTTAAGAGGCGTCACAACCTCTATGGCTCCATCAAGAAAAGCCATTAGGAGTAGCAGAATGGAAGACAGCGTAGCAATATTAACACATTTCAAAAGTAAAGTGATGTGAGATGCAATTATGCAGACTGAGGCTGTAACTCACGCATATTATGTAAGCTCATGCCGTCAGGAATGGATTCTTTTCTGTACATGAGAACATAATACCTTGGTAAATCTAAAACACCACACATATTAACAGTAAGGTAACAGTAATTTATCAAAACACATTTAAGACTGCAGATATTTCCATTTCAGTTTAATCACCTGAAACACACCATGAACCTCTGGAAATCTCCAGTATGTTTAGCCATCGTAAATTATCCACGATTTCCACATGACATAACACTACTTTGGGCAAAACGCGGGGTCCATTTTTTAACAAAATGCCGGACAGTTATTGCTCCATCAGTGGCACCAATTAACAAGGAAACAAGCCTTTCCGGGTTCTGCTTTTACACAAAGAAAATTAAGAGGAAAAGAAGATTTTGCATTAACGCTACTAGACATGCCTCTGTCCCTGGGGAAAGAAGGGAAAGACCCATCGAAGTACACACGTTTTAGCAGCAAGCATGTTCCCAAAGGTAAGTGCAAGCAATTATGCCATTCTCTGTATCATCACTGTATTTTAATCAGTATGACTAGGATGAAATTACTAGGTAAATAGCCAGATGCTATTAGCAAACAATCTAAACGGTAGCTAAATAAAAAGTACTCTACCATAGAGGTGAGAGGAAGCCAAAGCATAGCGCTTAAACAGCTATGAAGAAAACATGTTTTAACACTAGTGCTCGGTTGAATCAACTGAAAGTTGAAAGTACAGCCACCCAACATCAATACGTTTAACATGCTTTAGTAAACTGGTTAAACGTCACCTCGTAAACTTTAGCAAAGATGGCTGAGTGAGAGCTACGGTATATAAAGTGTAAAAACCTGAGCAGCACAATCTGGATTAAAAGCTGTGGAGAATGTTTCTATGAAGTACAGCGAAGAAGCGAGCTGGACAAAAGCCACACAATAATGTACGCTGCGTGAAACAAAACGAAAATTCTTTCGGCTACACAAGCAACATGCGCAACAACATGTCATGTTACCCAGAGGTGCTGCTTGCCAACAGGCATGCTTGAGGCCCCAGGCCAGAAGGGGCCCCCGGGGGATGACCAACTTTGGATCACGACAGCAGCACTTGAAGTTGCATATTAGGATTTAAAAATGTTTACAGTTCACATTTCTTAGTGTCAGATTATTAAAATACTGATAAAATACTAGCAGATAAAATACTGATAAAAGCCGGTTTGTGATACTCACATACTGAAGCCACAAGTGAATTTTTGCTGAAGGTCCCAAGAGACTGTAGAATCGCCTCTGACGTTACCACCCGGAGGTGGAAAAACCAATGAGCCATATCCCTGCTGTAGATAATGACCACATAACAAACTCTTTTGCTATTTTCATTCCAAACGACTTTTGAATTTTTGTTTCCAGTGAAATATATTCCAGGAAATTATAAATTATGGAACATTTATTGAAAAGATTTTTCAAAAAAATCTTAAATCAGTTGTGTCAAACTTTAGACAACTTTCATGCATATGTACTGTCTTTTACAGATTCCAGATCTGCACTCTTCATCATGCAGGACAGGCACCCAACAGTAACAGCCCATGTTTTTTCAGATGGTCTGCTGGCATCCTGTGATATATGTAGTTATGCAGACATCACCAAAGTCGAGCTATAAATGAATACTTGATTGACAGAAGTCGTCAGATAGCAGACGTGTGCTGTTGCAGCAGGTTACCAGTGCATGAAGAAGAGTCAGTGATATTGGTGGTGCTTCCGATGTTTGACTGTTTCATTCATTTTTGAGCTCTTGGACACAGAAGTGTTGGGTGGGTGGAATTTGATGGGCAGTGGGTAGGAAGATGCCGTCCTATATTTGGATCATCTCGGGGGGTTTGGCTACCGAATAATGAGCCTGGTGGGCCCCAAGTCTCACAACGTTCATATATCCAAAGATGTTATGGAAGGTTAGACAGGTGAATTGTCTTAATTTCTTCATTTCCTAATATTACATGAGTGAGAAATGTATTTTTATTTTAAACATTTTTCTAAAATTAATCTATTTACTTCCTTGAAACATTACTGCTTGGACTCATGAACCTGAGATTTATCCTCCACAGCAGTGTGTCTATAACCACTTGGCCATGTAACTGTAATTTCTATACTCACTCTGCAAAATATAGAAATGACAGTACCTGAATTGGATAAAACACGCTTAAAGAAACTGAATTATGGCATTATATCACAAGTCATGAGATCTCAAAGTACCAGACACAATCACATTAAACTGTCAATATACCCACACACAGACACAGAGTAATGAGAAGAGGAGAGGAGGTGGCCATCATATGTATTAATTATCTGTATGATCTGCTGGAACAGCACATTTGCATGAAGAGCGTATGGTTCGCTACATTCTATATACATTATCAGAATGGTCGCAAATGAAAATCACAGTCAAAATTCAAGTTGCTCGGTATTATGAAACTACTTTTCTTACTTGAGTGCGAAATGTTTTTCTTGTACTTCTAAATGAAATAACTGCAATGACAGGTGAAACTAATTATACAAGTCCTTTTATGTCTTAGTCATATAAAACAAAGAAAGAAACCACACATTAAGCCAGAGTTTCAACCTCAATGTCCACAGTGTTGTCCAAAGCACAAAACACTTTCTCGCCTGAATAATCAAACTCAGTTGTCAGTTTATCAGCTACCACAAGCTAAAACTAATGCAGACTAAAAGCAACAGGCTAGGAAATAATTCGACCAGAACAAAGAAGTCTGTCGAGAGGAAAGATGGTCTGGGTTTTGTGACGGACTCTAGTGGGTTTGACTTGACTGATCACAGCTTCCTACAAACTAAAGGCCAGCAAACTTGAGCTCAGATATGCTTTATATTGACTTCAGTTAAGGTGAGGTGAGGTCAGACATACATGAACTGTTCCTTAAAAAGGGAAATAACTTCAGGTCTACTCCCTAAATGGACTGTAAGGAGCACAAAAATGTGTAAATGGATCAACACGTTCCTTTGATAATGGAACAATCACTGCGTGTAAATTTATACGGTTATAAGGCAAGCATTAAACCTGCTCATGGATTAAACTTGAGGTCGAACATGTAGCCCATGCAGTGAAAATCAACTTCTAACATTGTGACTCATACCTTCTCCTGACTGTGTACATTGGGGCCATGTTTTTCCAGATGTAATTTGCCACAACAGCAGTTACATCCTTCCATCTTTGTTGATTCTTGCCCATATGGTGTGCCATAGGCTAAAGCCTCTTTTAACGTGCGAGTGCAGTTTTTGTTTTGAGCGCTCCACCTGCACCGTTGTACAGTAGCTCTGTGGATTATGTCTGTACTGTTTGACATGACTCTTGAAAGGTTAGCTTTCTGGTTCGTGATAGACTGCCCAAACCACAAATCAATGTGACAAATGTATCTGCAGTTTTCGGTATGAGCTCCTTGTTTTGTCTTTGTGCTCAACGCTCTTTCTCCTGTTGCCTTCTGCTAGATTCCCTGCCTGCACTCGTACCACAGGGGAAAAACACACTGTCCACAAAACAAAACAGATGCGGTAAAGAGCTATTTGGAGCACAAAAGGCTAAAAATAAATAATATGAAAGGTATTGTTGTACTGCACAAGCCGTAGTTTCCTGATGAACCTTTTCTTCACCCAATATATCTGAGCATTGTTTTCGGGAGAGCAGAGAGAGGTTCTCTTCTCCTTTCTTTTCTACATAAATAAATATAACATCCTTCTATGAACGACCCAACATGTAAACAGCTGCACATGGTAAAAAGACAGAAGTAGAACAATTTATAATATAATTCGGCACAGAGACCTCACTAATGCAACATACCGAGGAAACCTTCAAACCCTAATGACAGCAAACATCTGTTCTCTTGAGCAAAGCAACACCAACTAATGGCACTTCTCCATTATACAGTTCCAGCACGACTCAGCTCTACACGGTTTGGGTACCAGGCCCGCCGTTTTCCATTACTGTTGTACCACCTCAACGTGGGCGGGGACTTCATATCATGGCTTCCCGAAACTGCTGTGACATTGTTTTATGCACGACACAAACTAGTGACGAGTAAAGCAGTTGTTCTCGATCTCAACTTAATCATTAGAATCAGTTCATTTAAAAGATTGGTTCAGTACTCCGTCTGCCACAGTCGCTGAACTGAAATACAGCAGAACGGATTGTGATTTGGCTCAGGATCACCCGCTTTCAGCAGTGGTGTCACTAAATACACCAGAATTCTCTGTTAAATGTTGAGATTTTAGAGATTTTCTTGCTAAATGTTGGAGATTAACGTCGTTTTCAGTCGACACTTTCTGCGAAACAGTGGTCGGCAGTCTGTCGATCACATTTTAATATCGACTAAGTTCACCTTGAACCACACAAGAGCAGGTTTATGAACCATAATCCAATTAGTTTTCTACCTTTTCTCCCCACCCTTCATAAGAAAGGTCAACTTTGGTTACAGGGATAAAGGTGGTACTACTACAGTGTCATCACCAGTTTGTCAGAACTTGATGACTAACCAATCAAAAAAGTACTTATTCTGGTTTGAAGTGTACGTTTAAATAAAACATTTCAAACTGCATAAAAGAGTCACATATGCAGCACGTCTCCACTGTAGCAAAAATAAAATAGATCAATATCAACTTATAACGTGATAGTTGCTTTCTAGTCAAAATGTACTGTGTATCACATAATACGAAACATTTACTGTAAAAACATGACGCGTTTCATGACACGATACAAACCTGTCTGAGAGGCAGATGAGATAACAGATTAATTAAGGAATGTGGCTCATTTACAGGATTTGATGAAGTCATACTGAGATTCTTACTCTCACTGAGCATGGTGGATGAAATTGCGGTTATTATATCGCGCGTCTTTCCACTTAAACCATTTCGACTGTGACACATGCATGAAGAGTGATGTCAGGTTAATAAAATGGTGAGCAGCTAAAAGCGCTTTAATCCTCCGTTCTGTGTAGGGCAGGAAGAAGAGGTGTTAGGTGTGCAGACACCGAAAAGATTATTAAACATTACAGATCAGCTTAGAGGTCCTAAGAGGTCAATGTAAAGAGATTTACAGATACATGTATCAAATGTAATCTCTGCATCTAGCATCACAAGTCTTCTTGAAATGCAAATGATGGTAAAAAGGAGAAAGAGGGTAAAGACAGCAGGCAAGAAGTAGAGGAATATATTCTCACCTCATTTTGTAAGCTCATTAAGAAATGGGTTAGTCTTCCAAAATACATGGAGTACTTCACTTATCCAGAGAGGCAGAAGAAAAGGAGCGATTGGCAGCTAGAAGGCAGACACGGCAGTTAAAGCGCTGGTGCTGCTGCCAAAACTACCCCCGAGTGTCTTCTTTCTTACAAGAAGCCGTTCCCACTTTCTCTGTCTCTCACACACACACACACACACACACACAAACAAACAAGCAAGTAAGCACACTCAGGGGGAGAGAGAGTGAGCTTGTGTGTGTGTGTATGATACTGACTAAGTATCATTGTAGGAGTCAGGGTTAGGTTTTGTTGGCTATACAGAGAACTTGTGTAAAGCTGACCTATGGTTTGTGGCACCAAACAGGAGTGTGCGTTATCTCTACTGGTCAATCATACAGTGAAAATAATCCATTCAGTCCAAGTCATGGTGGCCTTAAAGGAACGTCCCTTTACAGTTTTGCCTATTTAATGACACAGAACTGTAATTACTCAGACACGGGTCCAGTGACATAGCATCATAACAGTATAGGAGTCAGTTAGGGTGAACACCACATGTGACAGATCCTTTGTTGTCACAGGTCTTAGTGCTAACACACGCAGCATGTATAGTATAGAAGCGCAGCATAAATTCTAATGCAACCATAAATCAATACTTCATGACAAATATGTGACAGTAACTGGGGCATTATCAGACACATAGTCCTGCCATTTAAACAAAAAAACCAACAGATTTTGCTTCATGTTGTCGTCCACAAAACCTGATACTGTGCATGTCTGTTCTCCACATCAATATTTTGAATCCATTTAAGTGTATTGAAACACAAGAACCTATGAAAACCAGCCAGTGCTCTGACAACTTGCTCCAGTATCAATCATTTAATAAATCATCCATCCATCTTCTACCGATTTATCCTCCAAATGAGGGTCGTGGGGGTGCTGGTGCCATTCTCAGCTGACATAGGGCGAGAGGCAAGCCACATAGAGACAAACAACCACCCACTCTCACGGTTAATTTAGAGTGTCCAATTTACCTAATCCATAAATCTGCATGTCTTTGGGCTGTGGGAAGAAACCAGAGAACCCGCAGAAAACCCACGCACACACAGGGAGAACATGCAAACTCCACGCAGAAAGGCCCTCGTTCTGACCGGGTCACGAACCCGGGTCTTCGTGTTGCAAAGGCAAGAGTGCTTACCAGTACAGCAACCGTGTGGCCCATGTGTGAACAGATATAAGAAGGGCTAATAAGGCTGGGCATGGAAGAACCAGAGAAAGGAACATTTTTATCACAGGGAGCTGTTGGGAGGCGGCTGCCACCTCCAGGAGCTCGGCCGCCCGGCAAGGAGCCACCACCCTACCTCAGGCGGGGCAAAGAGCCAAACACCACCACTATAAGGTGGCTGCGTGGTGGCGTCCATGCGGCCACCATTTTAGATTTTATAAAATCTAAAACAAAAAAAAGGGGGACATTAGTTAAAAGCCAAATAAAAAAGGTGGGTCTTGAGCCTGCTTTTAAAAATGTCAACACTCTCTTTTAATTTAACGTTCATTTGAGTCAACCATACAAAACACATCATCATCATCTCAGATACCATATAGCTCATTCATGTATCACCTTCACGGGTCTACTTTAAGCTGATGTATCGACCCCCTTATGAATGCTTAATGTTCACTTACTATTCAAATAGTTCTGTAAATCAACCAGTAATTCTTACTGAACACACACTGACACGAGGAGTTT
This sequence comes from Solea senegalensis, assembly GCF_019176455.1. Taxonomy (NCBI): domain Eukaryota; kingdom Metazoa; phylum Chordata; class Actinopteri; order Pleuronectiformes; family Soleidae; genus Solea; species Solea senegalensis. The sequence goes on along the minus strand of NC_058022.1, from coordinate 11,280,241 downwards.
AGGGATGGGTCTTTAACATTAATATACTCTAAGTGAGAAACAAAACCGGGTTACTGCTGATAGGATGAACAGATGTTCATGTTCACCAGCACCTTCCATGTCAAATGTCCACTTTTGTAAAACATCAAACAGAACACTGAGTTTTCCAACATCAATATCTTTAGTACACTTGCACAGAACAAGCCAATGTCACAGCATTGTAATTTGCATAAAGCTATGATAATATGCGAATTATACAGTAGAAATGTATTTTTCCCAAAGGACAAAGCAGTAGATACATGTCCACGCCCCCTTAGAGACGTGACCAAAGGGTTCGTCTCCACATACTACACATACACCGCTGCATCTGCTACTGAGCAGCTACAGCAGACAGAGGTGTAAAAACCAAAGAGATGACCAGGCTATTCCTCCAGGAACACAGGCCAACTCCCTCAGCAAGGAGGAGCTCCCAGCAGCAGCAGCAGCAGCCTGTCTGTACGTTCATGACTCAATGCTTCCCAGCCCCATTCTGGATTCATCAGGCATTTAAATGGATTTGCATGCACACACTGTAGCAAGTGAACCTGATATTGGGAAATCAATAGAACGGCTACTGTCTGTAAATGAGGTTTGAATATACATACAGTAGAAATACACACGTAGTGTTTGAGGCTTCGATCACGTACAGCTCATTCAGTGTGTGATGAATTATCTCTGATGTGTGACAGACTGACTGGTCTGCTTTGGCTGCGTCTGCTATGATTTTGGGGTTTGGGGATGGAGCAGGGATTCAGTAAAGACGTCATTTTACGAAATGGTGTGAGACCCCATTGCTGCAACACACAATGACAATGCAATGATGGCAGAAAACAGACATGCACATACTGGGCTTCTAATGTCATCAATCAGAAAAGAGCCACTATGACTCAGCACCTGTGTTTGCTTTGCACCCCTCTCTTTACTCCCTCCCATTGGGCAGATCATAAATCAATATCATGCACTGTCACACGCAGAGGCATCCTCTCATTGTCATGCTCCACACTGACCTTATGTTACAGCTCTAGCATCACTGTCTTGTAAGGTGTTACACAGCCTGGAAACAGTGCACTGTCACCGCAGCAATGCAAGTTCCCGCAGTGACCGCAATAGGTGAAGCCTATTTTTTTTTTTTTTTAAGTAGCACAATGCAGACACAATCCCATCTCAACAGAAGCACAATCAAAACGCCTATTTCTGTTTTGTGCACCAGTTCTTTTTTCTCTTTCTTTTTTTCGCCTCAATCAATAATGCATTGTTTTTAGGGATCTTCTCACCGGATCTGTTGCTTATAGCTGTGATTTCATCAGGCTCCCTGCGCGACACGGCTCATTTAAAAGCTGTCTGACAACACAGACTCACAAGAAGCCAGACTCAGGTCTGCCGGAGACGAACAATGCGTCCTTTTCTGCATCCTCTCACACATACACACACACACAGAGGGAGAGAGAGAGAGAGGGGTACCTCATCGTTTCTGCTCCACTGCTCTGATGTCCATTCACTGTCGGGTGTAAAGACGCTATGAACGCCAATAATGCGCCCTTTTTATGTCATTTTTACATGTTCAGTAATATCACAACGCTGCTTTATACATAAATAGGAAAAGTATATATGAAATGTTTTACCTGTCCGGCGCAGTGTCTTCCAGTGGAACTCCCGGTCTGTCGGACACAGCGAGGCTCCGCAGCCTACATTTACCGTAATGACTGTGCTAGTCACACCCCCACACTGTGGTTGTGTAATGCATTTCCAAGTCATTACGGTGTTGTGGTCCACCATTTGCTAATAACCAGATTAGGAGATGCGAATAAACACACACACAATTTACAAATGCATTGTTAATGTTACACATTGTATTTGGTCCTCACCACAGCAGAGGTTAGGTCTGATGTAGCTTTAGATCCAACTTTCTCCAAAACATAAATACTACATATGTGGACATACTGTAAAAGAGAAAAAAGTACATACACATATATATATATATATATACATATATACATATATATATACATATACACATATATACATATATATATATATATATATACATATACACATATATACATATACACATATATACATATATATATACATATACACATATATACATACATATACATACATATACATATATATATATATACACAGTATATATATATATATACACACAATACATACCGCACCAAATCATTGTATAACTGTCCACATATAAATGCATTTGAATTCATAGTATACAAATATTTGCAACACGTGAATTTACAACATCTGAAAACTTCTTTCAGTGGTTAATAAAGAAGATTAAGGTATAAAAAAAAACAACAACACAAAACAACCTGACTTATGAAGTCAAAATTCTGGGATTAAATTCAGATTTCGGACCTTTTTGAATTTGACTTTTCTTTCTCAGAATTCTGACTTCTTTCAATTCTTCCCTTTTTTCTAAAAATTCTGATATTAAAGTCTGATTTCTGATTTTTTTTCTAAAAATTCTGATATTAAATTTTTTTTCCCCTCACAGAATTCTGACTTTTTTCAAATCCAACTTTCTTAGAATTCTGCCTTTGTTTTTATTTTCTTCCAAAAAAAATGTCATATGTGGACCTAATCCTACATATGGAAAATGTTATAAGGCTGCTTGAAATTAAATACTTTTGTTTGAATGTCACATATTCTGGTGTTAAAGATGGACAGACTAAGCAGTAGCTAATGGAGTATAATTTAAAGCTGTGCACGGGTACACCTAGCTCCAAAATACAAAATCATGTTTTAAACCTTACTAAAATAAAACTGCAAAACAAACCAAGCAAATACAAAGGTTTATCGAAAATGTGGGATAAAAATGAAATGTGACCATAACTGTACATGCTGAAGGAAAGTTAACCCCAGACTTATTTACTTTGTGAGCATCCCAATTCAGTGCTGTTATTTTGTAACAACAAATAACAAAGCAAAAATATGTGTCTGACATCCTCAGGTGCTATTCATTTAAAAGACTCCCTGGATACAGATTGGTCAGCTCAGGATCCAGGGACCAATTGGCTGCAGCACAGGCACCAAACAGGTATAATTTCTGTGATTTACTCAGTGGGGACCCCTCACTAAAAACTGTTGATTAAAATTAAGGAAACAAATAACTAAAGAAACTCCAGCGCAGACCATTTATATTTGCTGTTTTTAGGTAACATAATAACCTCAGGCTAGAGATGAAAAACCACTATGATTGTACATCATATACAACATTAAAAATACAGCTTTGGGATGTTGTGTGAAGTCGAGCTGTTGCAGTTAATCATATAGTAATGTAACAAAAAAAACTCTTTGTAGTTCTTTACATGGATCAATTTATTCAGCAATAATCTGTTGTTAGAGCATATTCTGTTAACTCCAGTATAGCTTGATGGACTTACATGTTGACTGAAGGCGCAATATCACCCCCATGTGGCCACCACAGGTCATTTTTGACATCAGGACCCGAAATATTGGACAGATGTTCCTCGGTACACCTCCTACTGGGGAGAGGAGACTGTGCAGTCTCCTTCACCTTTCATGAAGAGACAGTAGGTCTTCTTGGTCACAAAATCCACAGTGGAAGAAGTGACTGGACAAAGTACAAATGACTTATAAAAAAAGTCATTTAAAAACAAAAAAAAGGGACTAGGAAGAATCCATTAAGCTGGTTTGCTTTTCTGATACTGCAAAACTGGTATCCAAGCAATTTCCTTTAAATAAAGGTTTCCCAAGAACACAGGATACTGAGGTTGCAGACAAGGTATTGATTCTCGTATAAGTGATAAGATGTACCTTAACAACAACATATTGGAATCTGGCAAGAAATAATATATAGTGCTGTGGTTAAATTGGTTTCCTGTACAACAGCCTGTTCAAGTATGGTGTAATTCAAATGTATACCATTTTTTCACATGACAGCAGATGAAAGTCTTTCCACAGCTCCTCCATCGGATAATGTGTGGGCAGATGGAAGGAATCCCTTAGTCCCCGTCCTCTTCAAAGGAAGGGCTAAAATCCTACCTTACACCAGACTCTCACCCTGGAAATTGACAATGAATCATTACATCCACTTCTCACTCTGGGGAAAAATCATCTTTCGGCTCCTGTGCTGTGTGTGGGTGACTCTGTGAATGTGAATCAGAATGTGGAAAACCAAAATAAAAAAAAAAACACTGATGGCCAAAGTTGTAATGTTTACATTTACTCATGTTATTCCAAGTTAGCGTGTATATGTAAAAGTTAGTAACAACTACAAAGAATTAACAAACCTGGAAAAAACAGGTCAGTAATGCCGATATATACATTTTTTTATAGATATACATTTGGTTAAAACCTGAAAGTGAGCAACAGCAGTCTCTTAAAACTACAACACAATATTCAAAAATATATTAAAAATGGGAAATTTTTCACATGAGAGGGTAATAATAATAATAAGGCACCGTTCCCTAAGCTGTTCCTGCTATGTGCACCAGGGGGCAGCATAGTGCCTGAGGACCAAGCTGGGGAGAGGCGGGAGTTAAGAGTTCATTGATGAGCAGGAGACAGAACCAGACCATGACCAACATGAGGGAATGTTTTCTGCTCTATCACAGAGGAGAGCTTCTTCCTCTTCCTCATCCAAAGGAAACAGTCGTGGTTTCCAAGGAGTCTGAGGCTGCCAGAGAACAGAGAGGGCATGGAGTTTAATATGCACTGCTACAGACACAGTGATGCGTTATAGATTTAACATGGGTGATTACCATAATATGCGATATCATCAAAATATAAGCAACTATACTCTGATGCAAGCATATACTTTTGAAAAAAGACTGAAATACCCCTATGAATCTGAATAATGCTCTCCATATATCAGTATATAATTCAGACTCTAAAGGACACATCACACCGACACTCTAAATGGCTTATATATTTATCAAGGTTTGTATGGGTACATGAGTGTGCGGCGGCCGTGTAATGGGGGATATTCACGGTGTGAAGAATGTTGATTATATTAAATGTTGGTCTGGTGAAGTATCAACTCCAATCAAAGCAAAAAAGTGGAGTGCACTGCAATCGAGCATCATCAATCCAAGGCTATTAAGGCTTAAAGAATGCACTCAGGCTTAATAGCTCACACAATAGTTATGGGAAGGATAAGATGTTTCATAACCTGCAGCACATTTTTTGTGATCTCTTCCTTTCTCCGTTGAAGCACAAATAACACCGTTACATCTCAGACTGGAATACAGAAAACAGTATCCTTCAGCCCATTGATGTTTAAGGGTTTCAGCTGTGTTGCTTTTGATCTTACCAGCCACTCCTCTGAGCTCGGCTGTTCACCATTTTCCAGCTGAGCACCACTCCACTCCGCAGAGCTCTCCTCTCCTGACGTACACATCCCGACCCCATTGTCACACAGCCTGCTGCCAGAGAGATTTTACAGGGAGATTTCACAACATTCCTCTTTCACATGGATTATACCTCAGCGCACAGAGTTGACCAACTCTTCACTCTACACAAATCTCAAATGCATCTCTCCTTGTTGTCAAGTATGAGATACTGTCATGCACACTGCCTGTGATTTCTAATGTTTGAGAAAGACTAAGCTGCCTGACGCATACTGGGGAAAGGCATTTTGGAGTCAATCAGATGAGACAGTTTTCAGAGCAGCACTTGTGGGCCTGTGTAAGTGTGTTCACTCGTATTTTTGATCCGTTTAGGACCTTTTCTGGCAAAAAAACTGGCCTTATCAGGACCAGCAGTCTATATGGAGACCTGGTCCTAATGAGGGAGAACGTCATTTCTGATGAAATGGATAAGTTTAGGCCGATTTTGTGTGGTTATGGTTAAGGTTTGCAACAACTGTCTGAATGGAAGTCATTGTGTGTGTGTGTGCACCTTGTGGAACGCCTGCAGCGTTTTCTCTTTCCCCAGGAAGACCAGCGCATACTCTCCCAGTGCTCCAAAGCCATGTGCCTCTGACCAAAGACTTCATCACAGAGATCTTCGACCTGTGCATACATACACACAAACACACAGGTTTTCGCACTACAACGACTTCCCTTCATTCCTTACAATTAAAAATAAAGTGTCCAAGACCTCACCTGTCCGTCCTCATCGTCCGCCTGGTGCTCCATAAGAGACTGGGTGGACACCACTCTCCACCTGCAAGAAAGAATGACATTCTGAGGAAAATGATAGCTGGGAAAAATAATGATCCATTCCATGGTTAAACAAATCATTTTGAATATGATAATGATGAAGCAATTATGAGATTTATATATAAAATGTGACAAATAGCTTGTTAATCCATTTATTCAAACTGTTAAGATACATGTGTTAACTACTGTACATTGTAATGTGACATTATCTAATCCAAGCAAGTCCTTGAGAGGCACTTTTATCCCATACCGAGGTGTGAGGATGTCTTTGTACTGCAGCTTTTTCACTTTAGTCAGTGAGCTGGGAATGACGATGTCATTGATGCTACACACAGTCACTCCATGGCATTTGACAATAGAGCCCTACAAAGGAAAAACACAGCCATTGTGAGGGTAATAAAAGGTTCCTGTAGACACACAAGCCCTTTTTCACATTGAGCACACTTACTGTTCAAGTGACATGTTTGGACCAATGTAACAAATTGTAATCAAAGTTAACTACCAGTGTAATCCGTTCATTTAAATAACTGGTCAGCCCATAAATTGTTGCTGTAAATGACTATTTAATCAGTACAAATAATGTGGGACTAAAAGGTGTTTTATTACTTGAGAGGTCTGCTTGTGTGAAAACTGTGTGTAGCTTTCCTCAAGCACTCCATCTGAAAATTCCTCAAGCTCCCACGGCTGGTACTGATCGTCATCATCTTCATCTAAGACACAGACACACATTTTAGACGCTGTGATTAAACACTTCATATATACAAAACCACTACTACTTTGTGCTGTCTAACTATATACTTACAGTAAACTGTGAGCACACACTGTGTACACACCTTTTATCAGCATCCGGATGCGTCTTTGCCTCCTCTTCCTGTGATTAGCTCTTCTGCGTCGACTCCTGATGATGGACAGACCAATATCTCTGCTTTTACGATGCCTCGCATGCTGCCTGTGCTTATGACCTATGACAAACAGACACACAAGAGATTTTAAATGGTAAAAAAAAAGACAATTTGACACCAAAATTACTTTACATGATCAGGTGTATTAATAAACAATGATAATAGATATATACAGATACATATCGTTTGAATAACCTTTGGAAATATTTGTAACATTCTGTTTTAGCTTTGGAATCAGGAATGATAACTTCCTGATAACTTATAGGCTGCAGGCTGCAGATGTTTATTTGACAGACTGTCTTCTTTGCTGTTGGAGAAGAATAAAATCATTCCAACAGGAAATTTCTCGTCTTTTTTGATGTCATCAAACACAAAACACTTCCATACGACAAGGTCAGTCAACCTAGATAACCTGGAATGCTGTGGTTCAAGCTCTGCAAGCCATTGTTGCCAAAGGCAGAGGTAAATAAATGAATGAATGAATTTGAAGCTGTTAAAATGCTAATTGATTCCACATCTATCTATTGCTCAGTTGGAAGCCTCGTATACACCCAGTGGTAGGTCTGACATGGCAGCAGCCAATTATGATGGTCCACAGGGAGATAACAAGCAGACACAGCAGTGGCCTTTGAAGCAGCAATCTTCTTCAGTGATATTGTGTCTTTTCACCAAGGCCACACATGTATAATATAATATAATATAACATAATATAATTCACAGAATTATGCTCCCTGTCATATTGCTAATTCTCTGACTGAACAGAGCAGCTGTGGTATAGCATGGCTTAGTTGAATACTCTTTTCTGATTGGCCATTCATGACATTCTCCAGTCTGTTATTTCTGTAAAGTCGAAAGTAGTCGAGTACATCTGTCAACGTCAACTCCTTGGCAGACATCCTGTGGCAATACCATCTGGATAAGAAACCTTATACACCATCAGATTATTTTCTAATATCACTTTATTATGTTGATCATATTTGGGAGAAAATTAGAGAACGAAACCTTAGGTACAACCTGCTGTTTTACGACTGTACATTTTTGCTCCAAAGTACTTGTATTGCTAAGGTACGGCATGGCACAGCAAACAGGTTTTAATTTGTCAGTGAAAATGTACGAGCGCACGACCAGACCACCAACAGGATGTAAGAGAAAACACACAGAGAAGAGAGTATTGAATCACTACTGGAAAAGTAAAAGAATCTTACTGTTGTGCAGTGGTGTGGATTCACATCTATGGTGGAGGGCTGGAGCTGATGAATGGGCATTGATAACTAATGGCCTTTGGGACCATTCTTCTCCAGCAAAGGTTCTCTGTAAGTCGTGGGCCAGTGGAGTGTCTGGATAGAGAGTACGCAATGTTAAGTTAGTCGAAATATTTAGTTAGATAATCAGCACAGACCAGGGCAACACACATTTACATATCAAAAGCATGCACTTCTATTGTTTTTGTACAGTTTGTAAGCAAGTCCACACAAGTGTGTTATCTAACAAAACTAAACAGTTTTTTTTTGCCAATCAGTGTTTATGATTAACTGCATACCAAATAAAGGTGACAACACATGGTGAGGTCCGGAACTGTGCTTCCTCAGGGACATGGCCGAGCTGGAGCTGACATCATGATCAGAACAGAGGACGACAGGATCACAGGAGGAACAAGAACATGAAGACGAGGAGAGTGAGTCCTGAGGAATAATATGAAGAGAACAAGCAAGGGTTTAGTTAAAAAGAAAACTGGGGCTGCAGCTAATGATTACTTTAATAATAAATTAATCTGTGATCAGTGTTTTCAGACTGGAGCCGAGGAATTTCCATCGGAAAGCATAAAGAATTAAACTTAAATTAAATAATAATTGGAGTGACCTCATCTCTCAACCCATCTTAGTGTAATTTGGCTATGCCAGTGTCTAAAGCATATGTGAGGATGATGAGTGCAAATTATCGTATTGGGAATAAATCAGCCTCTTTTGAAAAGTCTGTAGCCGACTTTGCTCGACCTATTTATACCACTGTATTTTACTGCTGTCCATAATAGTGCAACTATGACAGCTCAATATTTTTAATATAGCATGGTTCATTGCTATGAGTTATAGTTATAAATAAAGTTTGACTGATCGATTGTTGTACTATCTTCCATAGCTTAGAGAAAAAAACATCACCAGTGATCATATGTACATTTTGCTAGAGGAAAATACATCAAGAGCTTTCCCATTCTGTTCTTGATGAATAAACATACCATTGACTCATCCTGAAATGTAAGAACTTCCTTTTAGCAGTTGGTTGGTGGAAAAGCATTGTGTTGTTATAATAAAAACAATGTGGTATTGGCTTTCTCCAGAGTAATAGAGAGCTCCATCAACAGTTTACTTCTAATTTGGTCTACAAAAATACTTATGCCTCTATGCCTGGCATGGCCCACCTGTTGACTATCAGGGCTGTAGATGTTGAACAGCTTGGGCTTTTGGCAAAATAACAAAGGTCGGGTTCGGGCACAACCCCTTGATACGTCAGTCTTGTACAGCCTTGTGGTCCCCATTCTGCTTCTCTTGATGCTGCTTGGCACAAAAACATTGCCCCCTTTCAGACCACTGCAGAGAGAGGATCAGAGGATTTCATGTTAAAGTAACAGGACATGACTCATGCAACAAGCACAGGCACTAGAAGGGCAAAGTTCTCAATGTCTTGGTCTATTAGATGCTGTTCATTAACAACCATAAACCTATACAGAACCTACTTATGTTCCAAGGTTTTATCTTCACCTTAGTAAAAAAAAAAAAACACAGCAGGACAGATGGGACCTGACTGTTTCATTTCACTACAGATAAGAAGCATGGTCTCAGTTTTGACAGATTATCCTAAAGTGAATGGGCACAACTATCTGTTTTTCTTTAAGATTTATTATGCATTTCATCTTGAGCACAACTGTAACTACCTTGAACTGTAATTCTTTGTTCTCCAAAATAAAATTAAGAGCATATTTGACCATTATCAAGAGTTTAGGAGTCCTTGGGTTGATTATTTCATGTGGGCACAAAAAAAAAGCCTCATGTGTGTTTCGTACCTTATGAAGCTTCTCTCCGCTCGACAGGTCTGTGCTTGTTTTGCGGGCGGTGAAAAGCTGAGAGGAGGAATCAGACTCGACACCTGGGCACTCTGTAATGAAAACATCGGCCAAATAGTGTAACAGAAACAACAGAAACAATAGTAAGCACCAAAACCTGGAGAAGATGATAAACATGAGTAGTGTTCGACGATTAAAAGCACACATCTCCCAAAGACAACTTAGTTTCATACTAGGTTAGTTTGGCTGTTTGTAATAAAATCCTACCACCTTACACATACTGTATTGTCCATCCATATTTATCTACATCCAATATCTCACAACATGCTGTATTAACAGGATCTTTAAGAGCACACAAATGTTTTTATTTACAAAAATACAACAAAAGGTGAATCATCCAAATATTATTCTTGCATTCCTGGCCATGTGTCACAAGCTAAATGAGAACCTCCTGACAAAAGGATAAAATGAATCCTCGTGATTACAAATATTTGATGCAAGTGTGTACTATTGTCTCCCACCAACCTGCTTCTCCATGTTGTGAAGAAGGCGCATGGGGCTGCAAGATTCAGCGTCATTCAGCCTGTCCGTCGATGCTGCAAGCACCACTTGACCCTTCGACACACAGAACACATGAACACACGCACACACTTGTGTCAAAGCATAACAGGAGGTGGTTGTGCTTTAAGTAAAACAAAAACAACTTTTTTTTTCCCCTCAGGTCCTTGCAGTTCATTTGCACATTTCATGAGTGAATTCAAAACTGTGAATTCTAACAAATAAATATCCATTAAGATGTGTCTCATTGTCTAGTATAGCAGTGTTTAAATCTCACATCCACAGAAATATTCCCATCCTGCACAGAGGAAGGGATTGCTTTATATAAAGACAGATGGAGGCAAACTGAAACATTGAACTCGTAAAGTGAGGCTGCTGCAAACCCGTTGGCGTTTGACTGAAAACAGAGAGACATGCCCACAAAAAGTTTCAGAAGTGAATTCAACTGCTCAAAAGATCTGGTTTTAACAGTTTGATTAGATAAAAGCATCTGCCCCTACACTGCTGCTGTATACACATGCAGGATAGTATTGCTTGACATAACCCAATTTAAGATGGCAACAGCTTATAAATAATGTTACACTGTTTATTCCCATGAAATAAAGCCATCAAAACTGACAGATAAAATATATATCAATTATATAGTCACAATAATAAACATTTTTATGAAACTAGATTCTCTTTGCTCCCAGTGGTCAACAACTGATTAACACAGATTTAAAATCTGAATGGGAAAACCTAGCTTATGCAACTCATTCTGTTGCAGAGAGACACAAAGGCATGAATGATTAGACATGATTAGTTGACAAGAATAACAACAACACAAAACTGAATCTATCAAGACCCTGTAAACTGAGGTGAATAGAGAGGAGTAATGTTTACTTTGGTAGAGCGGACGTGCTTGTGGAGCTCCACCAGTTGTTGTATCCTCCCCTCCAGCTCGGACAAACGCAGCTGCAACCAGCTCCAGCTGCTGCCCACCTCCGCTCTCTCTTCCAGCCATCGACTCTCACAGCTACAGCTGCTGCTGCTGCTGCCAGGAGGGTTAGGGTGGTGGAGGAGAGTGAGAGAGTGAGAGAGAGAGAGACAGTTACTACCATGTTGTATTATAATTCACTCTACTAACTGTTGACAAAAGGCTTTAGACTCAAATCCGACCCCACAAGAGGAAAGTTCTGTGAGAGCGGTTTCAGGATAACAAATGCGGTCGGAAAAGAACCTTGAATGTCCATGGAAATTCACCCACAGGAAGTGTATGAAGAGCTTAGTATATGAATTTAACTGGCAGGAATATATGTGTCAGAGAAAACAATAATAGACAAAAGGGGGAAGACAAAGACTGAGCACACTCTGACACAAAGAGAGTAAAAACAGACCAAACAGTTTGTCCGTTCACACCAGTGGTGCTGCAGCTCTGTCAACAAACACACTGTATCACCAGTTTTACACAGTCGTGGTGGAGTGTTGAGAGTAGATTGTTTAGCATCAACAGCACAAAAGTGTATCTAGGCCACAGAATAAAACACTGTTGATTTACATGGCTTGTGTCTATAGTGTGTTTCCATGGCACTCGGCTGTCGAGTTCACATTCACCTTCTGTGTGTGTGTGTGTGTGTGTGTGTGTGTGTGTGTGTGTGTGTGTGTGTGTGTGTGTGTATACTCGTATTTGTAACCTCTTTTGGACATTTCCTGGCACAAACATTGACCTTGTCTGGTCCAATAGTCCTCATGGAGACCAAAACCCACTCCCAATGAGGCAGAACCTGATTTCTTATGAATTGCGTTTGGGTGGAGGTTAGGCATTAACCAGTTATGGTTAAAGTTAGTGATAACACTGTTTAGGCAGTTCAAATTAATGGAAGCCAATGCAAAGTCCTGATAAGAATAGCTGTGCAAATCTGTGTGTGTTGCTATGGTAGTGCTCTTGGACCTTGGCGAGCAAAGGGAGCAACTCCCCCCACTTCAAACACTCTCTGATGCAGGACAGAGGAGAAAGGCTGGGTCAGACAGGAAGCAGCTACACACACACAACACAATAATATTTGATATTATAAGGAGGCTATTTTAATGTCATATAAACGTGGTTTGTTTGTCCTAACAAAATTGCACCTACTTTGCATTTAAAGTAGAGGGAAACATTGCAGATTAATAGCAGGAATACACTAGCACAAAAAGTGAGTTTATTTAAACCTTAAACTGACACATAACGAGTAGGTGCTCTCTCTCTCTCACACAGACAATGACCTGATCTGACTGCCATGCAGCTATTTCTTACTCTATAATGACTTTATAGTGTGCAAGCTGAAACATTCACACATTATTTATCATGACAACACTGAGACAGATGGTTAAATGCAGGGTCAAGTGCTGCAACACTCTGGCTGCCATCCACAGGAAGAATAAATTACTTTCCTTAGCCAAATCTTGGTTGAATCTAAGGCCAGCCCCCAGCAAGTTAGTTCAAGGCTTAGCTTATGGGTTTCCCTCTTTGAACACCAGCTCTTGGATCTTGTAGTGGCATTAGGGTTTTTGGGTGTGTCCCACAGTTTAACTTTCTGACATTTATCCCTTCAAAATACTCTCATGCAGTATATTTAAACATACTGGGAAATGAGCAACAGCTGTAGGTATGAAGGACTGCTGTAAAAGAGCAATGTCAACATTTGAAATTAGAGAAACAATGATCCGGGCATTATAAGTAAATCTGTCCCCTCTCCAACATGGAGGGATATCCTTAACAGAGAGGAACCTGCTCCAGGGGAGGTATACTGGTGAAGCACATATCATTGTTGTTTGTTAAAAGGATAGATTTGGACAAAACTTAAGCTGATCCTTCAAAATGACTGAAGCTGGTCAAATTAAAAGATAATCATAAAACAGTTCTTGGACCAAATACACAACTAGAGAAAGCAATAAGAGAATGTCCCACAGGCAGTCAATTTCCAGATCTGGATCAAAACAAAAATGTAATAATTTCTTTAATGGCGGAGATTAAGTACCAACTAATGGAAAATCCTGACTCCAGATCCATATCACCCATCACAGTCTAATCCTTTCTTCCTTAAGCCATAACCTACATCCCAGAAAATGTAATGAAATCCATTCTCTGCCTTTCACAGACAGACAAACAAACAAATGCAGGCACAAACATAACCTCCTTGGAGAGGGTTAGTAATATAGACGAAGAGCACAGCACAAGGCAGCAATAATTAGGCATACATTTGTCAAATAATTCAAGTAACTGCAGGTCTCAGTGATAACCTTATGAATTCTATGTTTTAAATCATTATAAAGAGACATTTTAAGTTTTTAGTTAAGATTATTCCAGGGCCAGGGAACAATTTTCCGTCAAACAAACAAAACAGCAGGACTGTCCAATGAAACCACACATACGCAGTTTCATTCCTGAAAGCCGTTTGCACTAGAAAGACAAGGAGCTGAATCACAATGGCTCAGAATGACTGGTATGTTGCTGGCATCATGTCTGTGTTTATTTCCTACCCTTGGGGCAAAAAGAGTTGGCAGTTCTGTTGACTCAGTTATTATGATTGCCGCATGGAGAGAGAAATGTGCATGTCCAGAGTTAAAAAATGTCACAACAGTCTTTGCAGCTGGGAGGACGAAGCTTGTACTTATGACAACCACACTGTAAACTTTGCTATGTGCCAAGAAAAATATGCATAATGCTGTGGAGGCACAGTGGACCTCATTCACTTCACACAGCCAAGTTTTCCAAACTTAAACAGTTATTCCGATACAATTATTTTGTCATCCTTCACATTTGTCCACGTTGATTGATTATAATGTCAAACACATGTAAATGAATGTGTTAATCCTCTCAGTTACACTATGTCTGACTTAGTTAGTGATCCTCTCAGTGGCCTGAACTGAGAGTTTGCTTCAAGTCAGTGCAGGAGTTCCAGAAACCTTGGCAACTGTGCTATAAAGTATTCTAAAATGTGATAGTAGTGCTGTAACAAACACTAAATGTAGCTGTTTATTACATATTTTCCATTTTTTTTCCATATATTTACCAAATCACCATCGATTTACAGACAACACTCTGGTAACTTGCAAATTTGTCAGACACACCCATTGTTTTAGAGCAGCACATATGTATAATTGCAGTGTTTGCCTGCAGTGCCTTTGAGTTAGTTTTATTATTTTCACAATAAGTAGGTTAAAGTCACAAGGTTTTTTTTGGAGTTTTTCCACTTTAGATGTGAGGGTCTAACGATAGCGGGTGTCACTTGCTGTACAGACTTTAAAGCCCTTGGAGACTAATTGTTTGTGGGCTATATAAATAAAACTGACTTGATTTATTCATCTCATCCTGATGCGAAAAAACCTCTTAAAAGTATAATTCTTTAACTTGTTTACATAGCATTTACCTATGACAGTCATTTGTGACAGCTACACAATGTAAATACGTTGGCTCCTTACAATACACACAGGTTAAATTAAGAAATACACTACTGTTTCAAAGCAGAAGCCATTATGTCCATTCTCTCCTGAACTTCATAAACTTCTTTCTACATTTTACAGTAAAAACAAAATGTATGTAGGTTATGATGGCACTGCATGGACTGTGAGGTGAAATAAATGCTTTGAAAAGTCTTATTGATCAGAATGGAAATGCAAATAAATATAAACTACTTCTTGCTGGATACTCACGCAGGTGAAGTGATGGTTTTGTTGCGAGTCCTCTCCTCCTCCGACTCATCGTCTGAGCTGCTGCTGGCTGTGGTCTCATAGTCCAAGGCCTCCTGCTGGCCTCTCTGCTCGGCCTGGCCAAGGTAGGTGGTCTCTCTGAGCTCCTTGTTGGAAGATGACGCTGTGCATAAATCTAGCCAAAGGAAATATGGTTTGCTCCAAGCTTGGCTATAAAGCCCTGCTTGTGTAGTATGCTGCTTTCTACCAGCCTCCTCCAGCACAGATCTGGATGGCAGCTGGTCAACATTCAACCTGCCACCGCAAGACTGCACTGCAACTGGAAGAGCACAGCCCACGTTGGCTGCTCCCTCCTGTGAGACTGTCTGTGGGGGTGTAAAAAAGAGAGAGTAACCCTGGGACGTAATCTCTCCAAGGGAATCGGAAGAAGAAACTGCACTAAGTGTAAGAGAGGAGCGATGCACATCACCACCATCTGGTCCACATTCATGAGCAGCATCACAGCCATGCAGAGGATAAGCCTCTTGGCCATTGTGCTCAGGTACAGTGCCTAAAAACATGTCTGGTACACCTGGTAAGAAGGAGACCTCCTGATGAGAAATTCTCTGATCTTCATTGAAGGACAGGAAGCTGAGGAGGGAAGCCGGGCTGCAGAAGAACCACTGATTGTCGGATGCCTGCTGACAGGAAAACATGAGTTTGGCAGGGACATTCAGGGAGCTCATGGGCAGGCAGGACTCCAGAGAGGGAAACGACAAAACGTTCAACCACATCATCTGGGGGTCATTGTCTTCTTTGAATCTGATGTCAGACCCAGACTCAGTACTTAGCACAGCCCACCTATTTGAGTCCACTCTGGCAGAAGAGGAAGGTGAAGACAGGTGGATGCCATGGCCCCGTTTCAGGATTTTAGTCAGAGCTGGGGCCATACTGCCTTCTGAGCCACTGTTGTTGTTGACAGCCAAGGCCAAACTTCACAGACTGCACCTTAAATGAGAGTGTGTGGGGGATTCACACATTGATTTAACGTGAGGTCAGCAGTAAAAATATGTAGAAGACCGGCAGCTCTTTGAAAGTATAAAACAAACACCTGACCTGCTGCATTACATCACTGTTAAATCTGCACTGTTGCATTTGTGCCCATAGGAATATGTCAAGAAAACACTCATGTCTGTCTAGAGCAGTTAAAAGTGTATAGATTTTTTCCAGTTGGACTTTCTTTTTTTATTTCTCACATGAAGTCAAAGAATGTTGTGGTTTTCCTCATACCTTCCCCACAATTCCAATTTTCCAGGCCAGTCACATGACCTCTAGACAATTTTCTTCTCTGCAGATTCAATTTACATTTACCTTTTATGTCAAACTATTTCACCTCACCAACTTTATACAAAAGCTCAAGATTTCATTAAATTCCCAGTAATTCCTTTCTCCCAGGGAGATACGGCCAAAATAATGATCATGATTTAGAAAAAATAATATGAATGATAAATGTCAGATAGCTGCAGATTGAGTTTTGCTCCTGGGTGCAAGTTGGAGACAAAAAGTTAATTGTGGTTTTTCGTTGTGGACAGAAAATGATTAAAACATGTGATGTGATGTGACGCAAGACAAATTTCAGGCATGTTCTGACAATTAAGTATTCCTGTATTGTAGCATAGCTCATTTCCCAGTATGTTTAAAAATATTTGTTATAAATAAAACAATATAATATAACAAAGACGTTTTTGAGACAGAAACGATGTGCAACAGTCAGTGGTTAAGCGTGTAAATAGCAAGTCTCAATTACTTTTCTGGTGACAAATATTAGTCGAAACTTTTTTCACTCCCCAGAAATGGGCATAATGTCCATTTCGGTCGGGCTGTAAAAACAGGCGTAGCCGTATTTTCCACGCTACTTCTCGTCTGGAGTGGTTAAATAGCAGTAAAGTGTGTGCGCTATTCTGGTGCGGACATGATATTAGCTGTCACTTAAATGTGTGGATGGAGCAGTAAAGCGCAACAGTGACGGACGTTAACGACGCGGACACCACAAACACTCACCTGCGGGAGCTAAAGAAATCACTGCCTCAACATCGCTGATAATTATTCCAACGGGCTTTGAACGTGACATCTCTGTTTTGTTTCAATACTTCCGTTTTCTCATCTGTGACAAATGAGCAAATGAAACGTGACGTTTTCGCCTCCGAGTCCAACTCAGTTCTGTGCAACCTGACACTGACTTCTTCAGTCAGTCACTCACCGACAGACAGACAGAGAGAGCGAGACAGAGAGAGGCTGGACCACATTCATGATGCCTTCAAGTTCTCTGCACAAGCTCCGACACGAGAGCGCTCCAAAGTGAACAATCTTGCTCGTATTTTACTGCGGTTACGTTTAAAAATTAAGTACAACATGCAGAACAAGAATCTGATGGACTTCACAGAAAACAATTTGTTTTTGATTTTTTATGATGATTATTATTTAAATAAAAGTGCCTTACAGAAAACAATTGTAATGTTATTTGTTGTTCAGTGGCGTGCACAGACATTTGAAAGGGCGAAAATTAAAAGGGCACCTACTGCGATAAATTATTTAACCAGTCATAGTAATCTGCCTTAGCTGATGTTCTAACGTTAAAATGTCAACCTTTTAAAAAACAAAAACAAACTAGTTCTCCATTTTTAAAAAAGGACAAAAGTCAACAGTTTATATCTAACCAGCTGCAGTCCCCCACGTCAAATATAAATGTCTAACATCTATCTGATGGGGTAACTTGTTTCAGAGAGCTTTTTTATTTTTTTTTAAAGACTCACTAGCAAATGCAGCCACTTCAGTCCCTGGATGAAAACAATTGTGCAATGTCAGATGTAGGGTTAACAAAAACAATACTAGTGGTTTCTACCACAGAAATTTAGGATACATTTGCATTCAAAATACAACTCTTTACACAAACCTCTAATGCCGCAGATGGAAGACCAAACTCCTGGTTTGGGTTTTCACTGAGGTCTTATTAGATGGAAGACCAGCAGTTTGCCTCAAACAGATGGAAACTTCAGTGCATCATGTGTTTTGTGATGTGATGAGTGGTTATGGGTCAGTGAAGGCAGGGGGTTCTGTGTTGGATGAGTCTCTGGCTTTAGGTGGTGAAATCTCAGGGCTGGATCTGTGACCATGATGTAGCAGCCATTGAGCCATTTGTATAGTTTGGTAGGCTCTGGTGCGGTCCTACATCTGGAAAAAAAGTAAATATGAATTAAACAGAGTACCACCTCACAGAATATACCTGAAGACATCCTGTGTCAGAGAGATGTTCACCTTGGGAAAGGTCCTCACCAA
Organism: Solea senegalensis; assembly: GCF_019176455.1. Classification (NCBI taxonomy): domain Eukaryota; kingdom Metazoa; phylum Chordata; class Actinopteri; order Pleuronectiformes; family Soleidae; genus Solea; species Solea senegalensis. Next base: position 11,261,573 of record NC_058022.1, on the reverse strand, counting down.
AATGTCTTGGTTTGCTGGATGAAAAACTGTCTCTTCTTATACCCTCATCTTGCCAAGCATGAAATAAATTCCACTTTCCAGTCCTCAGATCTCATTTTCTCTCCCTGCAGCCTTACAATACTCATTGCTGTCACTGTAACATCTGTGAGAGGCAGAGGTTTCACAATTCAACAACATGTGGCACTACTGACAAAGCAGACACCTGAAAATGCCTGACCTCAATTTGACCAAATGCTTCACTTTGTCAACAAGTGATTTACATGACACACATGCTCATTCCAATTGTTTTGGAGGGAGATAAATGCATACCATGATAGGCTGAGTCACAGAACCAGATGGGTTCTTGTCTGATTTTGGAAACTGCACAGCCATGGTATGCCAGTCAGGATCTGCGGGCAGATTTCCTCACTCACAGAAGGGTAAGGACAAAAGGCCTTACCATCTAACTACTCGACTCAATTTACCTTGTTCTGTTGTGGGGAGGAAAACCAGCTCATGAAATCCTGAGCGATTTAGCAAATTGAGCAATAAAGTTGCTCAAGTATTGATTCTGTCAGGTCATGCAAAGACCTTGCAATCTTTTGCATGGTTTCCCAAAAGTTTAGGTCAGGTTACTGACCCCGAGAAAGTCAAATTCAATGATTCTGATGTCTTATTGTTGGGTAAATTAGATCAAGCATTTTAAGGTGTCTGCTTTGTCAGCAGTCTTAACAAGTCTTGCCAAACACATGACTGAGTGAATCAGGATACAGCTACCATTAGCAGATGTAACTGCAGAAGTAGGTGTTCGAAGGCTGCAGGGAGAGAAAAAGATCTGGACACAAATCGGAAGAATCATTTAACATGTAACATTCAAGAAATACACCACACAAGTTTTAGTTTACCTTTTGCAGATTGACCTAAAAAGGAAATGTTACATTAGAATTCATAAAGCATTTTAAGGACAGCAGCCCTTAAAGACAAACCAGCCATCTTCACACAATATCTACTTCAATGTGAACTGCTGGGTAGAATCCTAGTCTCAGGGCATCTCAACTATTCAGTCCTCAATACTCACACAAACTCATTCAACAACCTTATTAGCATTCTTTCAAAGACAGGCTGCCAAAGAACCTTAAAACCCTGCATGAGTCAAGAACCTCATTCTTCCAAAGCACTTGCTCAGCAGTTCCACAAAGATAAACAAGGACTAGAGTAACATCCTCCATTTTCAGCTCCATATAACAATGAAATAATTGAAACCAAAATAATTGAGAATATCATTCAGACATTTGAGAAACTGCAAACATTTAACATTTTATGGACCAAATGTGAGAATGAGTCTAATAAAACTTTGTTGCAGCCCTATTTACACCAATGATTTGCCTGCCATGGCAACCAAAGAGGCAAGGTTAATATTGAGCTAACAATTAAGACAACACTAAGACACAGTTCAGATTATATTGAGGCAAATATGAAATACAGCAAATTGGCAAACATTAAGCCCAAATTGAGCCAACAATGAAACACAGCTTGAGCTAAGGTTGCAATTGAAAAAATTAAGTGAACATTAAGGCAGTATTAAGCTGACAATTAACCAAAGCGTGGCTAACATTGAGCTAAGGCTAATTTTGAGCATATGATTAAGCAGCAATTAACAGAGTCACCTTTCAGACAACACAAAAGTGAACCCGCATTGTCAACAAGCTGGACCAGGTCGAAAAAGCCATCTCGAACCTCCTTGCCTGCACGCGACCAACTTTTCGGCGTCTGACGTCACGCCGCGGTTTCCTTTTTCAAAAATTCCCTCTTTCAGGGAGAGTTAAATTAAACAGCGCCACCTAGTTCCCGTCTTCTTATAATTTTCTCGCTCGTGTATGCATTGAACCGACGTTAACTGGGGCAAGAGACAGAAGAGGAAGCCGCTGTAAACACCTGCGTCATTTAATTACAGCAAAGAAAATGCTAGCTCGTTTGACACTTAACTACATGTTGGTATGGTGGCCCTGAATGTGAAATGAACATTTCGCGGATTATGGAAAAGGTTGTGACCAAATTATTAAATGATTGGAACATGGGCTAACAGATCAAAACACTTACAACACTACAAAACACATTTATATATCATTTTTCGCATATAGCTGAACACTGTTTTACCTTTATTTTACCAGGAAGTCCCTTGAGATTTGAGGGAGACCTGGCCTAAAGGCACACTGGTACAACTGGTAGTGAAAAGAGATTTTTTTCATTTAGGTGGAGGCTACAAATAAGTTCAATGCTACAAAATACTTTGCAATATTTTTGTTTTTATTATTATTATTTAAATAAGCACATCTGACTAAAACGCCAGAATCAACAAACCTTATAAACACAAAGGACAAACATAGCTCACATAAAAACTATACTCCGTGTCAGAAATATCTAATTATGTTACATCTTTACATTCATACACATACACTCATTGACAGTGATGACCATTCTACATAGGATTCCTCAGACACACCTCACATACACCATCACTTATGCCATATACACAGTTGCACACACACACACACACACACACATTTAAAGCCACAGGTTTCTTCCTCCTAACTCTGTCAGTGTGTATGAATGATTAGTTAACTATGCTACCTGTCAAGGATTTAGACATACAGGGAATAAATAAATGTTGGCACCAGAATACACTTTATGCTTGCGTAAATGTAAAAGTAGTGGTTTGTTCTTGCCACGTTCCATCAATATGAGGAAACCTGTTTTCTAATCACAGCAGTGGGATGCACATATTCATATTTTCAGCATCAAACATGATACATTTTTTTTGCATGTTCTGATCATTTTGGTACAGATTACATGTAGTTTACAATGCTGCTGTTTTACCATCTACCATTTACCATCGTGCATTCATGCAGTTCCAATTTACTGCAGTTTCCTAAACAACTGAGTTTTTTTAAGATTTCAGCAAAACACAGACCCAAGTGAGAAGCCATGTGTTGTGTTTACAAATAGCTTTTTTGATGTGAATAACAAAATGAGAATCAAGAATGTATCAATGAATTTGGTCAATGGGATAATTACAAAGAAACGCCCACTAGTTTGCTATTTACTGGGCAAGAAAACAGCAGCAGTGTCAAGTACAGGCAAGTTAATGTAAGTGAGGTAAAACATGCAAAAAATGTTCACACAATCACAAAAGTACACAGAAATGTGTACTTCCATGCTATGCACACACAGGAACACACATTCATTTACACAAGTAATGTACAGCCCTGAATGGTTACAGTCAAAATGGTTTTCAAAATATTAAGATTCATATGAGGCCAAAGGAGCATTGGGAAAACCATCATGAACTGTCATACCTGTTAGTATGAGAGATGAAAAATGTGTGTGTGTGTGTGTGTGTGTGAGTGTGAGTGAGAGTGTATTTTCAAGGTGGAGCAGTTAAAAGTAGTCTCGTCTTCGTGAATCGTCACTGACGAAGGAGGGGTTCCACTGGGCAGGGTAGATGCATGAGTGGCGAGAGCCCGGCAGACCTGGGAACGGATACAGGCCGTTTCTCTCCAGGTCTGAGTTACGCAGCGCAGGCTGAGGGAAGAAGCACAAAAGGAATGTCAGTTTCCAAATCTAGTAAAGTGATTTGCTTTGTCCAAAATCCACAGTAATAAAATGTGTGCAATTTGTCTCCTCACAGAGTAGTAAATGTCGGTCATCTGTAGCAGGTTCTTGGTGCTGCCGTTCTCTTGCATCTCTATGGTCTCTCTGCCCCACTCCATGGATATGCGGTTATTTTTGGGGAAGTCCGCATATGGTGACATCTGCAGGTCTCCACTCTTGAAGATGATCTTGTTGATGTCATTCTTGTCTTTTCTGAGAGATCAAATTATGGAAAAATAAATATGAAACATTTGCCACAATTCACAGAAACAGTTTAAACTGGTATCAAGCCATCCAAAATGATGACAATGCTGTTTTTTTTTAAATATAATTGTAATGTAATTTAACTGTTCCTTTATATATAGCTTTTTTTTTTTACCTATTTGCTAATATATTTGTGTATTTTCACAAGAAAGGTGTTAGATGCTCAGACGTTACTTACTTGCAGCAGGTGACAATGAGAGCTATGATAAGGATGAGGAGCAAAGCGCCCCCTGCAGGTGACACTACCACTGCAATCAGCTTGTAAACTGCAACAAAAATATTTAACCAAATGACTCAACAATCTTCCATTGAACACCATCAATACTGGTCAATTTAGTTTTTTTTTGTTTGTTTTTTTACACACTTACAATTTCCACAGTTGAATCCTCCAAATCCAAACATGCATCTGAAAGCAGAGACAGAATCTTAAATCTCACAATATTACCACATTGATGTAATGATGTAATAATAAATAATCAAGCTGAACTTACGGGACACAGGTGCCATTAACCAGCTTGTAGCCATCTCCACATTCTGAAACAAAACATTTTGTTAATTAAACAAATAGAAATTCTCATGTCTACTTTTAGTCATTTCCACATTTTACTAAGTAACTGGATGGTTCAGATTAACCAGCAGAAACAGAGAGAAAGAGCTGACCTAGGCAGGACAAGTCGTCGGGATTGTGCTTGTAGTATCCCTGAAAACACTGGCAGTAGGCTGTTCCGCCGCTGTCTGTGCAGGTGGAACGCTCGGCATCGCACTGAGTCTTCTGAGCCACACACAGACTCTCCACTGGAACACAGTGCAAACACAAGTCATTCGAGAGTGCAATGACACAGGACGTCCAAGAAACACCAGGTATTAACTTGTTTGTTTCTCTGTGTTTCAATATCAGGTATCTACCAAAACCACCCCTACATAAAACTACAACTGACTGCCCTCTAGTGGCTACACATATATAATTTAGGCAAAGACAAATGCGTTTGCTATTCACTGAGGTCATTCCATGTGCTTTACAGAAATAAAACAGCACAATGGAACACACATACAAATTAAACTTTAAAGACTACTTAACTACTTTTACGTTAGTTGAAAACAGTGCATGACCATGTTGTCTGCAGCTGTTCCATTTACCGTGATAAGTGAGCTGGTGGTGCAGGACCACGTGACAGTGGGTCGTCGAGGAACTGCAGTTGCTGAGCGACATCTGGATGCTGTTGAAGACCTCAGTGCTCGTCACGTCAGTGGAGATGGAAAACATGTTGACGGCTGTGATTCGGACCCCGTCCTCCTCTCTGCGGGGGGAAGGAGTTTAGAGGTCAGTGCAGATGTCGACACAGTGCGGCACCATTTATCAGAAACGGATTCCGAATACTTGTGCATTTTGGATGCTTCAGAAACCAAATAACACTTTGTGTGATTTGGAAGCTGCATCAAGAAGAGGAAAGGTGACAGTGATTGCAGGAACTCACTTCTTATTCAGGGTTGAGCGCCTGTAACCTCGAAGGACAGACAACGAAGCGTTGAGCTGCAGTGGAGACAGTATGAGAGTGTGTGTCAGTTACACATGTTTAAAAATACATGTTAGAAATGTTTTCTGACAGATGAGCAGAGGAGGCCCCTCTCACCAGCTGAATAATCTCTCTCTGGATCTCATGCATGGTGACACTCTTGAAGATAACGGGGTCCTGTGGTTGTCTGTTCACACTGAACGTTCCCAGAAATGTCTTTGCTATGGCGTGAACGGGGGGAAATAATAAACGGCCTTTGAGAAAACAACCCAACAAGAAAAACAATAATCAGTATGTTTATACACAGTATATATGCACATACCTCTGGTGCAGAGGCGTCCGTCCTCGAGGTCAAAGCCGAGTGGACATTCACAGCTGAAGGAGCCTCGTGTGTTCACACACCTGGACCCGAGTGGGCAGGGATCCCTCTGACATTCATTCACATCTGAATACCCAGGACACAAAGGTATTACCTTATGTAAAAAAGATTTAAATAGAGAAGAGAAGAGAAGAGAAGAGAAGAGAAGAGAAGAGAAGAGAAGAGAAGAGAAGAGAAGAGAAGTGAAGTGAAGTGAAGTGAAGCTCACCTTGGTTGCAGGTTGGTCCAGTCCATGCCTGATGACAGTGACATGTGTACTGGTGCCTTTTATAGCTCACACACATCCCTCCGTTCAAACAGGGGTTTGACACACACAAGTTTCCTGCAGTTGAAACAAAACAGTGGCATTTTGACATGACATTGGTGAAACTTATCCTCTGCAAACATTTCTCTGCAACATTACACAAAATTTAGTGCACATTAGAGGATTTTCCCACATAGAGATCACATGAAAATCTTTAAAAAACCTCAACTCTTTGTAGTTCAATCATGAAATGATGTCAATAAATGGAAGCTGTGAAAACTCCTACAGTGCTAACCTCAAATTTCATCACTATGCAGGAAATCATTTAAAAGACATAATCTGCCTGAATTATTTGAGAGTTACCCAGACCTTTTTTTTAATGAAACTAAATATGAAATATTTTTCATTATGAGATAGTCCACATTTACCTCGAGTCACATTTTTAGGAGAAATATGATATGTAGTAACAAACATCCTCATAACTGCACACTGCACATTTTGTATATTTACATTCAGCAAGACAACACTTTTGAGAAGCTGTGTTCACCTAATACTTCATGTAAAACAACAATATCTGCTGTGGAAAAGTTGTCAAGCATTAACGGCAACTTTCGGCACAGCTCTTACTTCCTGCAGTAAAAGGGTATGAACTCACTTGCAGGTGGCGGTGTCTTCGTGGGTAGGGTGACAGTGGGTGATGTTGTCACCAACAGTCCTGTGGTTGTCTGTTTCCTGGTGGTGCGCCTCTGAGCCTCTGTACTCCTGGTTGGGGTGCTGTGGGTGGAGGTGGTGATGATCTGCTGGCTATGAGAAGTGGTGGCACCCACTGTGCCTGTTTCTACCTGCAGGGTGGTAGGGTAAGTGGAGTCAGCTCCAGTTGAGGGCCCCACTGTTTGAATTGGCGACACAGGCTGAGTTGGGTGTACTGCAGAAGTCTGCAGGGCCGGGGTGGAGGCTGTCGTGGAGGACGTAGTGGCCTCGGTGTGTAATTCTGGAGCTGAGCCGTTAGCGGTGCTGCTGAAACTAGAGGATGAGGTTGCAGACAGAGGAGTTGTGGTGGTGGTGGTGGTGGTGGTGGAGGAGGAGGAGGAGGAGGAGGCAGAGGCTTTGAAAGTATCCACTTCTGTTACTTGTGGTCTGTGAAAGACAGAATAAAAGCTTAGACTCTCACATGCTCCTGACAAGTAAAATTCCAGGTCCAGTGTGAGACATTTAGGATGGTTTAAACTGACTACGCTCATAATATACTACTATATCTGATCACTTGTATTGTTTATTGTAAATTCCTAGCCTTAGAATAATAATAATTTTTTTTAGCATAAGCTTACTATGATCTTTCTTTTATGTGAAGGTCAACATAGTTTCCTGACACTCTTTGGAATTGGAAGAAGAGTGAATGGAGGAGTCCTCCATTTGTCGCACTCTGCAGACACACTGGACCTTTCAAAACCATTAATCCATCCAAAGTCCTAGTGCTGTTTAATCTATATCGGCATTCAAGGAAGTTGGAACCAAGCATCCAGTCATCACATCACCTAAAAGTATCACATCTCCCATTTTGGAGCCTCAGAATTGTAATTTAACTGGCGCCATGTTGACGTTTCGCAACCAGACAATCAGAGGCATCACCTTCTAATAGGCTTCTATTGGAAAGTACTAGTCAATCACACTGGAGTTCGTGTCATGTGTGCTGTGCTTTAGAGTCTATTTTCCTGTACATGGGAGCATCATGTTCTATTCAGATAGAGCTCAAACTACAGATTGAGACCATTCACTCCTCAGGAAGATAATACTGACATTATAAATGTCAGAAGGCTCATTTTCCCACACTTCCATTCGAAAGGATTTATTTTTGCAACAATCTGAATCGCCCCCTGGTGGTTATTCTATATACTGCTCTTTCCTGACTGACAAGGAAACTGGAAAACTGTCTTTATTACAGTTGGAACTAACAGTTGTATAACAAACAATGCAAAATACCTCTCTGTTACAGGGACAGGAGTGGTGGAACGGAAGGTCTCAGTAACCACTGTTGAAGGGCCAGTCAGAGAGCCATCCATTTCAGAAGTATTGATACTGACTGTAGGGGGTGCTGTGGTCAGACCCAAATCCATGCTGTGCCTCTCTGTGCCCTCCTGGTTCTGTGTGCTGGGGCTGTGGTCTGCAGGGGAGGACTCAGTGGAGGTCATGACGTAAGAGTCTGACTCCAGGTCAGTCCCTGAGGTGTCGGTGGGAGCTCGTGAAGGTGAGGTAACAGGAGGTGGGGATGAAACTGACATGTCAGATTGGTCGGTGCTGAGCTCGCTCACTGTGAGAGGTGGCGTTGACTCGGAGGACTCTTCCGATGCTGAGGTTTGCTGATGTCGTGTGGCGTTAGGGGGCTCAGTTAAACTTGGGGTTCCAGTCTCAGAAAACATCCCCTTAAAAGGCTGGGTCAAGTGTTGGTCTGTTGTGTCCCTGCTGTCACTTCTAGGGGACGGGTGGGTGTAGTCCTCAGTCTCCGTAGACCTGGCGGGAATAACCCCGGTAGAGGGAGGCTGATGAGATTTGGAGTCATCAGTAAATGCGGACGAGGTGCTGTTGCCAGAGGACGAGGTCACAGACAGCAGAGTCCTCTCCCCTGCGCGACTAATGGCAGTGGAAGTGTAGATGCTGTCGGTGTGAATGACCGTCTGTGACGCCAAGGCTGTGGTGTCTGAGTTATCCTGGGGTTGGCTAGTGTCTTCTGTCTGTCCTCTGGACTTCCAGGACACAACGTGGGAGACGTCTGGTGTCTGGTCTGTATTAACAAAGTCCTGGCTGCTGCTGCTCTTACTGATGCTGCTGCTACTGATGCTACTACTACTGATGCTGCTGCTACTGATGCTACTACTACTGATGCTGCTGCTACTACTACCGATGCTGCTGCTACTACTGATGCTGCTGCTGCTACTACTACTGCTGCTGCTGCTGCTCTCTCTGATGCTGCTGCTGCTGCTCCCACTGCTGCTGCTGCTGCTGGCCTCAGTGGTGGCAACGACAAAGGTGGAGGTCAGTGGCTCAGGAGACAGACTGCTGGTCGCCAGTGACCTGCTGCTTGTTTCTGTGAAGGTCTGTGTCCGCTCACCGTCTGTGGGAAAAGACGACAAAAGTTGTCAATTAAAGATTTGTGACAAACTCTGAAGTCTTGTTTGACTAATTTCTATCTCAATCTATCAAGTAAAAAATTATTTAAAAAATCACTGGTTCACTAAAATGAAACCATGAACTTGTTTATGTCTTGCCTTCCTCTGCATTAAGGTCAGCAGGTCAATGTTTGTACAGATCATCAACCACATTTGACATGTAGTTTGTCTAACAATGCATATTCAAACTGTTTCTTCTTGTTTTGTCGTTGTGCTTCAAATTACAACTGTTAACTGTTCCAGTCGTATACGCTGTGGCCACCAGAGGGTGCTCACCATGCAGCCTGCAGAGACAGAGGGAGAGATAGATGCTGTCAAGGGCTGTAGCTGCTGCAACAGGGGCAATAATTTTGGGTGGAGAACAACTGGCAGCCGAGCTCGTTTGCTCTAACAAAGGCTTTAAGTCCTAAATATGGTGGTGACAGTCTCCGCAGGGACTCAGCCGTTTCCTTCCTAAAGCTGAGTGAGCACAAGGCACCAGCAGAAAGCTGTCACCATGGATCTGGGCGTGTGTTCATTGTCTGTTTTTATTAAGTCATACGTACAACAACCCACAGACTGCCAGAGGTGAAATGTGAAGAAAGGAAGGATGTTTTGGAGTTGAGATTGTTGCTTTAGTGTTTTATATATATTTAACCTTGAATGCCCTGAGAATTGTTCTTATCTCATTACTTTAAAGCTGCTTCAAATTATTATTATTTGTTCACTTCAGGCAAAGAGAAAGAAACTAAAATCACTACTTATCATATTATATTATATTACCTTCATGTTCATGTGACTAACTTAAGTCACATATTAACAATATTTTGGTCTCAACCCAACCGCTGGAATGTGTTTTAGAAGTAAATCAAGAAGCAGATTTTAAGACTCGATATTGAGAACATCTGGTGATATAATGGAAGCATTAAGTGGACATGAGAATAAAGAACGCGCAAGTGTGTTTTGAGGTCTGTCTCTGACCTAAAGCTTTTTCTCGGTCGGTCCGAGTGAGTGATAAATCAAAAACAAAAAGTATCCCTGTACAATTTTCGTAAAAAATATGTCATACACTATATCTACGCTCTCCAGCCACTTGCAAATATGTAATCAGCAAATGACATGGCAGCAACTGCATGCATTTACGAGGTCAAGTTGACCTGCTGGAAGCTCAAACTGAGCATCACAATGAGGAAGAAATGTTTTAGTGACGTTTGTTGGCGCGAGATGATATGAGTATATCAGAAAGTGCTGGTCTACTGCGATTTTGATGCACGATTATCTCTAGGGATTATAGAGGTCCAAAAAAGAGGAAAATATCCAGTGAGCAGCAGTTCTCTGCGCAGAAATGCCTTGTAGATGATAGAGGTCAGAGGAGAATGACCAGATTTGCACAGCAGAAGACCACACAAAATCACAACACTGATAATTATCGATATTGACTGTATTTTGGCCACATGGCCCGGCTCTAGCCTGAGAGAGTCTTATCTGGCCGGCTTCCAGCAGTACTGCAGTCTCTCTGTGTGGATGTCTGAGCGTCATGACTGCCAGTAGATGACAGACTTCAATAGCAACAAGTCTAGAGGGGGAGCTGGGCCACCAGACTCTTAGTTTTCGCTCTCACTTCCTCTGCATGTGTCTCTCTCATTATTTCATTTTCTCTCACTGGATACTCTGGATACAGTCCGAGCAGCAGAACTCAGACTGGAACGAGGTGTTGGCAACAAGTGAAGGACACTCCCAGATTCTCTGCTGTTTATCACTCAGCTCTCGTATTAACACAGTAGTCACTGTTGGTTCTTTTTCCACATCTGTTACACTTAGCGTCTGTTACACTGTGGCTTATGTGTTGTAAGATTATGTAGCACGATAATAAGCATCGATAGCATGAAGTCGCAGTTGATAATACCTGCTGCTGCAGAGGAGTTTGAGTATGGTCAAAAAAGGTTGTCGCAATTAACGTTTTCAAATCGTCAGATATTGATAATTGACATGATAAATGTCATATGATTAATGACTGATTTTTACTCTTCATATATGTTGGGAAAAAAAACAGTTAATGGTCGTTTTTAACTTCATTATGAACAGAAATATTTCACGTCTGACATGTTATGTATGAGCTAAGCTTGAAATTCGGTATGTGAACCTGCGTGTGATCCGGGAGTCAGGAAAGGTGAATCATCAAGTGATTCATTTCCGCGGTCCTTCCTTCAGCAGAATCTTTATTGACATCATGGTGGACTTCAGATCCTCCAGACTTTTCTTTTAAACTGTTTCATTACGTTTAAACTAGATCATTTACAACACATACATATGGTTTCTAAAGCACAGACCTGAAACCTATTTTTTACCTATTTAAAGAACCAAATCATTAACAACGAGACCACTATGACTCGTGGTTAACTATGACACGAAAAAGGTTTGTCATCTTTAACCACTATAAAACTATATACTGCAATAATGTGGTCGTGTGGAGTTTAAAGACACGTTCTCCTGAAACCACAAGTAATGTCGGTGAATATGGCTTCTAACCTTTGCAGTTTACTTTTTCAAATGATGCTTCTTTCATCTTGAGTACTAGATTTAAAAAGTATGCCTGCTTCTCTTGTTTATGGTCAACACTATTCATAATAACTGGACAAGTAGTAAGATCACACACCATGGCTGTGTTTGAAATGGAATTGACATCTGCATGAACTCAAGACTTCCTATGGCAACAGCAGCACTTCAGCTTGGACAAGAAACCAGCAAATATGTCAAGTGAGGTTTAGAGAGTGAGAGTGGCAGTTCCACAAGGGTTTCGTTGTTCCGTCAAACTGGGTACAAGTTGAAAAAGTGGTGTTTCCCATTAGTTGACAAAATTAAATATAATAAAAAAAATAAAGCGATACAAACACGTGGAGTATTCTGATCTTAGTTGCATAGTCGTATATGTTTTAATCTGATTAGCATCATGGAGTTTGAGTTTTCACAACAGTGGACATGCGTAGATGTGAGTCCCAGTAGAAGTGTGAAACGGGGAATATGGATGGAATATTCCTTCAGCCTCTGTCAGTTTGAAGTAGTGGGGAATGATCTACTTCAAAAATGATCTTCCAGATCTGAACATACTTTTTACACTGAAGAGCCAGGGAGAATTAGTAATTAGAGAGAAACTAATAATAATAATAATACATATGCTAATGATTTAAATTCAATGTGATTTATTTTTAAAGACATTTCCAAGCTCAAATGCAAAATATTCACTAGTTCTGGCACAGTACATGTGAATATAATTTGATTTACTCAACACTGTAAACTAAACTGAGAAGTTGATCTGATCTGCTGCATAAAAACACAGATTATTTATACTGTTTATACTGCAATATACTGTAGTAATTGTTGAAAAACTATTGTTGTTATACATTTTTTTTCAGTTGGACATTCTACTATAACTATAAAAGGGTTATAACACATTTCCGCTGCTGTCCCTGGTCACATCAAAACAAAGCTTATGTATTTGTTTCTGGTTCTCCCATCTCCTTCTCCAGACAGGAGAACACTGTTTACTACCACTTAACACACTAATGACACATTGATAACTCATCCTACTTTAAAAAGAAAACCTGAACTTTTCCTTTAACTAGCAGCTGCCTCAATAATAACCTGTTCACTGATGCTTTAACTTCATCAGGATCTCAACTTCTTTTTTGTTTGTCTTGGTTTGCTCTAAATTCTATTCGTGTTCAGTTATTCTTTCAATATTTCATATGCTCATTTTTTTAAATTTTGTAACTAAACTAAATTTAATTTAGTTATTTGTGGGCTTTTGCTTATTACTCTAAACCACACCGTGTTCTATAACGCGATTATAACGCGAGTTGTCTTAGAGGGGGAAAAAAACTAGTTAAACAGTGCAAAGCACTTGTCTTCATTTAAGACGTGAACTTTTACTGAAGCATTGATTTGATGCCGTTGCTCCACCTGTTATACACACGATTCACTGTTTTCATCATAATGGCTTTAGTAAAAACCTTTCAACAAGTGAAAACTGTTCTTGTGGTTGTTTTGGTTAAATGTGAGAAAGCAGAGTGAAGCAGGGTTGCACTTGCCAGTGCAGGCCTCAGTGACAGTGTGGTCTTACCGAAGTTTCTAATAGCAGTGCGTGTTTCACCAGCGTGTGTGAGCAGGAGGTTCCTCTGTGATGGAGATAAACTCTCGCTGGACAATAAACTGGTGGTCGCACTGTTGTCCGCGCTGCTGTGTACATATGTGGCGGCTGAATGATAAAATCCCGCGGGATCCGAGCTGCTGTTGCTGGGGGTCTGTGCCCCGAGGGGTCGCGGCAGAGCAAGCAGGAGGAGGCAGACCGACAGAGAGAAACCCAGGACGTGATTCAAAGACCACGTTTCCATGGTTTTCAAGACCGCAAAGCGGCTGCCGATAGTTTCCGAAAACTCGAGTGAACACCGTAGAAGTCTCCCGGGGACACCATGGGAGAGACGTTTCAGCTCCCACTGAAGTTTCGTAAGAATCGGATAAATCCTGAAGCAGGTCCGGTTTGGAGCCGCTACTCGGACGGCGGGTAACGGAAGATAAGAGACGAGGCTGCAGCCTGTTATCAGAGCAGAGGAGCCCGGGCTCCTCCCACACGCATGCGCGCGCGCACACATGCACGCACACACAAGTTTGCGCGGCTATTCTTCTTAGGACACTGCATTGACTTCCATTCACTTGGACAGCAAAGTAAAACAAAGCGTAATTCCTAACGTAAATCTACCCTTAGCCTTAAAACCAAATATATCCCTCAAAATTGTCCTCACAGCATTAACATGTCCTCATGGATGTGCACACATAGATCCCAGGTGGTGATTAAGTCAACATAATTCAACTAGTACTGTGTAATAATGCACCAAAATTGCATTTGAGAACAGTAGTGCAAGTCTGGTCACTCCCCCCCACAGTGTTGGAGTACATATTTTTTACTACACCACCGTAAACATCCATCCATCCATTGTCTACTACTTTATCCTCAGTGGCTGAACATAAGCTGTGGAACCCTGATCCTGGAAGGCTGGTTTTCCACTAACAGACAGTAGGGAGAGTGGAGACAGCACTCCTCGATCTCCCCGCAAAAAGCCTTTTAAGCATCACAAAGATGCAGATGCTCTTAAATTAGGCTACACATTCTGCGTAGTTCCGCTTTAATACCTGCATGAGTGTATGGTTACTAAAATTATTAAATATAGTAAATATAAGATAAATACAACTTTTTTTCAAATTGGTAATCATGAGGTGCCCTTTTTTCACCTGAGCCCCAGCCCCTGAAAATGTCCATGCACGACACTGCCTCACAACAATGGGTTTTAAACCAAAAATGAGTCCTCACATCCTAATAAACACACACACACGCACACACAATTCACATTCTACCTCTAACCTTAACCTTTCAAAAACCTCAGCATGTGAATAATGTATATTGTGTGTGTAATTCAGAGAAACTGACAAACTTTTGCGTGATAAATGTGAAACATGACATGTTTAGTATGTTCAGTCCTGTCCCACAAGTGTAGGCCACTTGTGCCTGATGCTACTCTGACAACGTTAAAGCTCAGAGGATGTGGTTTTCACAGCTTCGCTGAGTCTTTTTTTAGAGTGAAACAAACCAAACACCTCCAAGAGTGTGATTAAATTACAAGAATGCAGAATGTGCAGATCAATCCACCGAGTACGTCCACATAATATCTATGCCTTCAGTTTGTCTTGAGGAAACTGGAGTTGGTTCGCTGATGAACATTATCTTTAGCTTTAGAAAAAATTGTAATGGGTCGCTTGACAGGCTTCAGTGTGTGCACTACCAACTGTGGTGGTGATGAATGAAAGATATCAGTAGAAATGCAATAGATATATCCCCAAAAGAACTGCTTCCATGTCCTCTAACACAGCGCAAATTGATACTGCGCTAATACTTTTAAGAAATATCAGTCAATAACAGATTGTATAGCTAACAAGAATTACAATATCAAAACTGGCAGTTAACGGCGTGGCGATTCCTAATAATTTCAATTTCAATTAATAATCTGAACAAAAAAAAAGTGAATATGGACCTTTTAATTAAACTATTCTGTCACGTTTTTGCCAACGTGTGAATTGCCAAAATGCTATTCCAGCTACATTCAGTCCTGGGATAGTGAAGACAGTCACTGTAACTCTTGAAAAAGTGAAAAAAAACATTTCCTCCAACCACGACATGGAAACAACTGGACCTGCTGAGTGTCTCTATTAGAATGGACGTGTGGGCAGAATGTGACCCACTGGGCAACATGCAGAACAGTTTAAGGCAGAAATGTGGTTTTCAGGCTGTCGGCTGTGTGACCAAAAACAGAAGCGGACAGTGCTCGACTTGGTCAGTGAAACAGTGGTTGCACCATCTCGTTGCTCTTTATGAACGAAGACTGGTGACAGCGGTGGCGAGAGGCAAAGTCAGTGTTCTCCTCCGTCAGCTGCCTGGTTTTCAGTCCCACCTTGTACAGAGAGGGTGTCACCACTATTTCGTCCCGGGGGGGTCCTTTACCCCTGAAAGAGAAGGACATACTGTAGATTGGAGACGTACAGCAGCTTTTGAGTGATTATGTGAAAGAAATATTACAAGCAACAGATTATGAGAAACTTGAAGAAGTACATACAACTTCAGTATGTACTTTAATCTGCAATCTGGTCAGAATTAATTTAAATCATCAGTCACTCTCTATAATGAAAGCATACTAATGAAAGCAAATACTGGGACCCGTCTCGTTGGTACAAACTTGTATACAAGGGGCTTAACACTCTGCTTCCCTATTACCTACAGTATGTGTATATCTCACCAAATAATTGATGGACACTACTCATTCCAGTATTATGCGACATCATACTGAAGCAATCTACGGAACACCCTCAAACTCCAAAATCTGGTTTCTCAAGGTCATTTGAAATGAGAATCTAAATCATTAGTCTCTCACTGCTTTTAGGTTCCTGTCTCTACTGTAATGTCTCATTGCAATTTAGATAAGTTGTTTTTGTGTCTGTTGACCAGGACACCCTTGGAAAAGAGATTTACAATCACAATGGCATTATCCTGGGAAAATAAAGGTTAAATAAAATAACAGAAAACACACAATACCTGCAAATGCCCTTTACTGTTGATTTGAGCCATGAGAAAAAGCTGAAGCGAGCTGCGATACCTGCAAATAAACAAAGCCGTTATATATGTGTACATATATGTGTACATGTATATATATATGTATATATATACACATATATACATACATATATATATCTATATACATATATACATATATATGTATATATATACACATATGTATATATATATATATATAGATATATATATATATATATATATATATATATATATATATATACATATCCAATCTATGTTTTGTATATTTTGACCTGACCAAATAAACTCAACAAGTAAGATGAGTAAGAACAGAATCGTTGGAAATGAAGAAATAAAGAAATTAGGAACGCAGTATAATATGTACAACAACAATAATAATGATGGTTACATTTACAGTGGAATTATTTATATAAATCTCTGATACTGATACTGAAACAGAGTCAGTGACACCCACAGCATACCATCAACTGCCTGTGGAACACACTTGCAGCTGATGGTACACTGTGGAGTGGAGACATTCTGTGGATGCAGATGGAGGGCATCATCCCCACCCTGCTATTCTAGAACTCCTACGCCACAGCAGCTGCTGCCTTTCTGCCTTCCACGCAAAGAGACCGCAAGTGACACTACTGGCAGCTTGTCTGATTACTTTTCCAGGCCACAACCTCGGAGCATTGGTGCCAAATCTACATGCTTCATATGTAAAACAGCATATATGAGGAGCTGTTTGACTAAACACAGACTAATATGATAATGAAAAGGCGTAGAAAAGGTCTAATAGCTGGCCTACAGCTATTAGACCTGAAATTACATACTTTTATTGTATGACCTGATGCAGAAATAACACACCAGGCAAAAACTCATACAGTATACTTATACAGTGTGTATTATACAAACTGCACTATGATCAAAGAGGTAGGGTTGTCTATAAACATTAAGTAAAAGTAAATTACAATTTCATTACAAATTCAAGTCTGCACAACCAGGAACCAGCACCAGAAAAAGATCAAGTGATGCAGTTACCCATTGGTAGTCCAGGACTTGTTTTCCCAATGTAGAAGAAGAGCAGCACGGCAACCACAATGTTTGCTAAGGCATAAACCCACTGGATCACAAACATGATCAGTATGGAACTCAATGTCTGAAAGAACACAAATAATATACTTTAACATTTGTCCATACTATGTTAAAAGGAAATAATGTAGAGCGTGTCGTGTGTAACCAACCCCAATAAGTGCGATCCAGTGATTAAAGAATTGTGCATAGCATGAATCCTGCATGGGTTTGATGTCAATGTTTTGGTGCTCTGGTTTACCTCCAGCTCCTGAAACACAAAATAAAATATCAAGTCAAAAAAAACAAAATGTTTCTCTCGTGTCATGTTTCCTGGGTCAAAGTTCCTGACCTGTGCTATGGTTGTGTGGATGAGCAGATGAATCGTGCTTCACAGAA
Source organism: Solea senegalensis (assembly GCF_019176455.1). NCBI lineage: Eukaryota > Metazoa > Chordata > Actinopteri > Pleuronectiformes > Soleidae > Solea > Solea senegalensis. The sequence goes on along the minus strand of NC_058022.1, from coordinate 11,243,791 downwards.
CTTATTTTAATACACTCTTTGGCTTTTGGCTCCTCTCTGTCCCTGACCTCCACACTTCTTGGCTGCGGCTCAGCTTCCTCATATGGCGGAGCTGAACTTATCTCCTCTCTTTTCTCCTCTGAGAACACAAGGTTATTCAGGTTATTCAAACCAAAGCTGTCCATCAGCTTCTGCTTAGCAGTGACCTTTCTACTTTTGCTTCTGCTGGTTATCTCTTGCGCGGAGGAGGTCTTCACAGTTCCCACATCGACACTTGATACAGGTCGAAAGATCTGATCCATGTCCTTGGTGAACTCTGATAAAGTTCCTTTGCTCAGTGGACTTCCACCACCACTCCCATAGTTCAGTAGAGGGGCTTCAATAAGCGGCCTGGAGCTTCTACTGCTGGACTTGCGCTGGCTTCCTCTGGCCAAAGCGGGGGAATCCTTCTTCTCTTTCCTCTGCAGCTGCGCAGTCATGGCCACACTGAAGTAGGAGTAGTCGATGAAGCTGTAGGTGAGCATGAAATTGATGGTGACGATGGGAGCGAGAACATTGACCTGGCCAATAAAAATGAAGGCCATGGTCACCAGGCTGGTCAGGCAGATCGCAGCCACTGGGGTCCTGTTTGGGCCTTTCTGCGTGCAAGTAAAAGAGACAGAAAGAGTACAACAATGCTTAGTGACTGTTGCATCCCACAATAATATCTATGTGAAAATTCCCTTGATAGCAAAGTTTGAGGCTGCAGAAGAGCGGGACGTCTCAGATTGAGGACACTCATACTCATAAGTATGTTTGTATAAGTGTCTAACTGCTTTAAAATAAACATCATTTGGTTTCTGTTGCTTTAGAATAAGCATTTAAGATGCCACCGTCTTGCAGTGCCATGTTTCTACACAGCCTGACTGGATAAACCAGAGCCACAGCGTGTGTTTTGAATTTTCAACATATGGATTGTGAAGGCCACCAAAGGCCATAAGTTATTTATGTTCTCGGGAACATAAATAACGGGTTGAACAAAGAATTTATGTGAGTTACAATCCGCAGTCTTGCCTTTAAATAGTACTAATTATTAGACACTGAACCTTTCAGAACTGGATTTAGACACCATTTGATCCCTTTCAATGACATGGATTATCAATAATTAGCCGAGTAAATTATTTTATCATGGACAAACATATAATTAGAATATAGTCATCCTTGTATGGTAAGTATAACTCACGTCTTATATACAATTATTAAAAGTACAGTCAAATGTAAGTTAGCTCACTAAATCTCCAATCTTCTCATGACTTCATGTGGCCTTTGGATCTTCAAGTACAATGAAAAACGTTAGTCTCGTTTCAGTATTAATGCTAATTTCAACATTCGGTTAAATTTAACATGCACAGCAAAGAGAAAAATGATCTATAATTAATAGTATATTCAAGAGGGAATAAAATCTTAATTAACTGAATGTAAAAATCACGCAGATGAAACCGGTGTAAGCAGGGGGACAAAAATAATTCAGTAATTCTTTTTGTGTGGAAACATTGTCTTAACGTGTGTTTTTGGAAACTACTTTTATTTAACTTCCCAGGTCCTATCACACAGTGGAGCACTGCAGTGTGCCTGGCGGCCCTCCAGAGCACACAGCCGAGTACAGCCCTGCCCGTCGCCCTTCCTGCGTTTGTTCTGATGCTTTGATTTGGGCCAAGATGTCTAGGGCCTCATTCCAGTCCACTGAGAGGGGTCAGGCAGTACTGCCATCCAGGGAAGTCTGAGAAAAACCGAGGTGGACGAGGTCAGGATGCCAACGTGACTGCGTGTGTGTAGCAGGAGGGAGTCGTAGCCCAGTCTGTCTGCTCACGTCTACGATATTTATGAATCGCAACTACTGCAGTTTATCAGAGAAAATATTACCATTATTGCATGGTGCATGACTTGTGCTAATAAGACTTAATTATATATGCAAAATATAATATTGCAGTTCCTAGAGAGTTTTTAGAATTCATATACACTGTATAAATAAATGTGGTAAATAAATGTATTAGACCACCACCCAATGTAAGGTTTTTGCCACAGCTGCCCTAAATTAACAGCATTGGTAATTATCAAAATATTTGTTGATGTTTCTGTAATGGGGAATACACCAGTATGTAGAAGCTCTTTAACCAAAAGTGTATTTTAATTATTGTTATCCATTCATTTTCAAAATGATTGAAAAATAGCACATTATTATTTCTTGATAAAAATTACAGTTATTTACTTGCATTCCTGAACAGAAACATTTTTTTTTAAATGTTATGCTTGATTCATTTCCGACTTCTCAGAGAAGCCCTGTGATCCACCAGCTCAAATTATTTGGGTATAAAAAGGTGAATTCAGTTTGTTATTTGCCAAATAAATTATAAATAAAGTTTTTGAAAGATGTCCAAAACATTTATGTTTTCTCGTTTTTATGACAGGTGGTCTAATACATTTGGTGTATATTGTCTAAAGCAATAATATTTTGACTTTACTTACATACTTTTTTTTCAAATTGTTAGGTGCTAAGCCGGTCTGCAGAACTGTGCAAGGATTCAAATGTGCATGCATTTGGAGCAAATGGCAATAAAAGCCTCATGAACTTCTAAGAGGAGCGGAAAACCTCAATGAACTGAGCCAAGGTGGTGAAACCTCACTAACCATACACAGTGACAATTAAAAGGCATTTGTAATTTAACCAACACTCAGTTACTCGTAATTCTGGTAACATTACATTTAAAAAGTCCTCAAACTCATTTCAAAAAGAGGAAATGGCTGTGCATGAAAGTGAGTGTAAACATACACACGCCTACTAAATAATCTACATTTGCAACACGACAACTTTATATGTCAATGACAGCTCCAGTGACCCCAGACATCCCTCCTCTCATGGTTCCATCACTCTATTCATCCATCAACCCACCCCTGTTCCCAGCCAGGCCAGAGCAGGGATGACCCTCTCTTGAGCAATGCACTGGAGGATCCTGGGTGCTCCATACAAGCTGCCCATGCAGGAAGCCAAGGAGGAGATGTAGAGGCCCAGCAGAAAGAGGAAACCCACCAAGGAGACCTGCAGGAAGAAGGAAAACAAACAGAGGGTGGAAGAGGATGGGGTGGGGTCGAGAGCTCACAACAGCTACACCCAGTTCGGTTCCGCTGCAGCCAACTCCTAATGAAAACAATGAGAACTGACCACGACTGGAGTCAGAGACTTCAAATGATTCAGTGACCGTTAATGGATTAGTAAACATATCACAGTAATACTACCACATTGTGACTAATAGTAATTTGAAACTTCAAAGTTCCTTTGGTTGTCTGTAAAAGAACAACCAACTGTTATTATTTGAATTCATACATTAACGATTGTTACATTTGCTTCAGGACCTGATGCAGAAAACACAAACTGTCGACCGGCAGCTTGTGCAATCTGGTCCCTAAGCTTAGCTTTACTCTATGTACATTTTTGACCTTGGTCTAAAATTAGACTTTAGTCTTCCTCACACCAGCTGTCCATGAGCTGTCTGACACATTTTTTTTTATGAGAATACATACTGTAGGTCACATTAATATTATACATGTGCTTTGTATAACTGTCTGAGTTTCCAATCAACCAATTGTTGTATGTCACAGCTTCAAAGTCGTATTAAAAATGTAATAAAACAAGTCTAGTCTTTTTTTTTTACATGTTTATACATTTGTGAAAGTGCTCTATAAGCAATGCAACAAACTAATCAATGATGTATTCAGAAGAATCTGACTATCTACTGAAGAAGCTGAGCATCTTTTATCTTTGACATTTGATTATTGCTTCAATTTGTTTACAGTATGCACTTTGTAACGGTATTTTATTTTACTTGTTTATTTAAAATGAAAATATAAAGTATTGTAAAGCTTTTCCGTCTCAACCATTATATAGTAAAGAGAACGTGGCCGGACCACGCCACATTGTTGTGGGGAATCCCCCTCAACTCAGCCCTTCTGTACGAGAGCCTCGCTCACGGAACAGGATGGAAACAGAAAGAGGAGTTTACCTTTTCTGCTATCAAGAAGTCATAGCGCAGAGCCTCTCTGGTGCAGATGGCCCCCAGAAGGAAGGCAAAGACCAGATACAGGAACCACCTGTGGGTCACCAACAGTACCACACAGAAATATGAACAACTACTCCTTTGTGTCTATTAATAGGGAAAGTGTGTCATCACAAACTTAAGTGTCTGATAGAGCCATGGTGGGTGGGAGGGTGTGTCTATTCTCTCCACTGACAACAGCAAAGGTTGTCCTTGTGATAAGATACCACATAAAAAAGTACAAATGTAATCATGTGGAAAGTACAATCTATTTAACTATTTTTGGGGGAATCATTCCTGGAGGGGGAAACTCCAGGGAGTTTTATGTGAAAACTGTTCTACTGTGTGGCAGAACCGTAAACACTGTAAAGCATCCATCACTTAGGAAAGTGGTTACTTTCAGTGTAACTGCGTCAGTCTATCTACCTTTATTGTCATGTGGTGTTTTTCATTGTATTGTATGATACAGTTGTGTATGTGTGTTCGGGGTGTTTTCATACGAGGTGAAGACAGCTGCCAGTGTTCCCACAGGGATGTTGTGTTCAGGCCGCTGAAGATCTGAACTCATATTGAAGCCTGCCATTACACCTGCACACACACAAGTACACAACACGCTGCTTACTGTATACAGTACACAATTGAGTGAGGAAGCATGAGAAATGATGAGATTTTATTTTGTAGTTGATGGTGAGAGTCCACCTACCTGTAGCAGCGGGGAAAAAGCACCCAAATACTGTGAAGAAGTTCTCTCCAGGAGTGTAATCTGGGTCTGTGTTGCTGCTGAGCAGCTCAGCTGAATAACCATTGAACCCATGCACTGAAAGAGGAGGATGGAACATACAGAGTCAATCATCACTGACCCTTAATGACGAGTGTATCTGTCTACTACTGTCAAGAATATAAACAAATCACATTAATTTACAAGGAAACATCCATTTTGCAAATAGTTTTTTTCGCTTGTTTTCCTTTCTGCTACTCCCAATTTATGGGGTTGCCAACATTGACTTCTTTTTTTAACCTAACAAATCCATGGCAACTAATTTGACAAATTTATACTGCATGCCCTTCCTGATGCAGCCCTCTCTATTTACTCCGGCTTGGGAATTATACCAAATGTACAAGTGTCCTGCCCAGGGAGTCTTTGATATGTTGACTTAGACCCTTTCATCCTTTAAATTATGGTAAACAACATGAATTATGATAGGAATAAAAGACAGTATACACAAGAAGTCTATGTCAGCATTATGTCATTATGACGTTATTCAAAAATATGACAGGCTGGTTGCCCCATTTGCTCCAGCAGCTGTTTATTGCTGTGGTGTTTTCATTTTCTACATGCTTCGTCACTGCCTTTAGTCTCAGATGTTTGATAGTCTTGCACTGCACTTCCTGGAGAAGTTGAGACCAATTGGAAATGTAAACACATCATGCCTGCACCCGGGGGTTTTCCCAAAAAAGACCTATAACATCAGATACTGTCGGTTTAAAAATAATTCACCACATGTGCAAAGTTAGTGACTTACATAATCAGTGCATCACTAAAGGACGATGGATTACGAGACATTTTGATACTTTCTTACTATTTTAAAAGAACAAATGTGGATGTATAATCTGTAAGCAATGACAAACAGGTTGTAATGCTTCTGTAATGCACAGTAGTGGTTACTAATTTATTACAGTAACATCTTCAGTAGGAGCTCCTGCCAAGAAAATCAGATCGTTGTGTTGAAATAAACACAAAAATAAACAACAACTATACGAACATGCAGTCTAAAAATGAGAGCAGTTTGTTGAGTCTGGGTCAGTTTGTTAAATGTGTGAGGGAGATTGTTCTGCATTGATGGGGCCATTTAAACCATGAAGTTTGAAGGATCCGCCTATGTTACAACACACCGGACATTTCCCCCCTCGGTTATCTTGCGATGGGAAAGAATGTGTTCTGTCAGATTAATGACATGTTTATCCAAAAGGAAGTCACCGCCCTTTTCAGAAGCTCAACAGCTTCCAAGTTTGAGAGAGAGAACGAGTGTGAGAGGGAGACAGAAAGTGAGAGAAACAGAGAGTGAAGGTGCACATTTTTTTCTTTTGTTTTAGACAACAGCCAAAACCAAAAAGGGCTGGATGTACTAGTTATTCCAAGCGCACATTTTTTCCTGGACAGGAATTTGAGGAGGCAACAAAAACGGACATCAAACGGGACTATGAGCCCAAATGTGTTCTCTCTGGGACCCGGTGAGACTTCCCTCTGTGCAAACAATTAGACTTTAGCAAATCCATGGCAGTCAATGTTCATGTCTGCACCACAGGCTCTCCACCCATATGACAACATCACAGTCCGACATCCAACAGTGTCTAACTCTCCGACTATTCAGTTAAGGGCGTTCACACATTAATGAGGAAAATGTTCTCTAAAAACACAAATTCAGTGTTTAGATATTATGTCCGTCTTTTGAGCATTTGATCTGGGAAAGAAATCATTAATTTAATTAAGAAGACAATTTCCAATGGCTATACCCTGGCTGCCGGTTGGTGGGAACACCACAAAATAAATGTAACTTCAAGTCAAGTCTATTATAATTTGTAAAATTAAACCAAAGATGGATGACACTGATGAGCCTGAGCTACTGCTAACAGTGTGCCAACATGCTAAACTAAGATGTCAAACAGATAAATCTTAGAACTGCTAGCATGTTAGCATTGCCATCGACCGACAGCACAACTCAGATTAAGACCACTGGGTAAAAAGTATTTTCTGATGGCCATATCCAAAATAAAGTCATACTAGCAACAGTTAGAAAAAAATATGTGGAGTATGATTTGAGTTAAATCAGATAACTACATCCTATTTACGTTTTCACAGCAGTCAGCATAGTGAGGCATAATCAAATTATTGGTTTTAAATGGGAATGTGGACTACATTTTCTATTAGCGGCTCATAAAAAGATTCAAAATTGAAATTATTTCATATTCAGAACAAGTTTTAGCCAGATTATTGGTGTCCATGTTATGTAAATTCTTGTGGGAAGCAGGGGTAGAAGCTAATAACTCCATTTCAGACATGGTAGTGAGTTAATATTGACAGCATTTTCAAATGTTGTTTTTAATCAATATTGTTTCTTTATTGTTGTGCTTTCTTACGTGTCTGAAATACAGTGAACGTGAAGTGAATTAGCGCTAAGCCGAATGCGCCTGCTTAGTGTTGCCAATTTCCTGATAAGAAAACAAGGAACAGGAATAAATAAAATCCAATTCTCCACTCAGTTACACTGTTTACATATAGCATTTTACGCACATTGCACCCAACATTCAATACGTAACACGTATTTTATCTCCCAAATACGGAAAGAAATATTTTACGGACCGGTTGGCTATGTCCTCACAGATTTGCTAACCTATCTCCAAACTGTCTTAGAGAGTAAAACATACAAATCATAGACTGTTCAGCTACTTAATTACACAATGGAGTTTTTCAGCTAGAATTCAGTGTTTAATATTTATATCATCATATAGTGATGTGAGGGGTTGTTAATCTACACTGTTCTTTGTAAGATTAAAAGGTCTTTTAAAAGCTCCAAAAATGTAATATACACCCCATAAGTATGTTTGTACATCTGCTTTAGAATAAAAATCACCTTTTCAAGCCTTTTAATGTACTTTAGGGCAGGGCCTTGCTTTATGGAAGTCACCATAACCTTGCAGTGCAATGTTTCTACAGCAGCCCGAAGAGACAAACCAGTCAATGCCGTTGTTTTGAAATGATACTTCAAAACTACACACTGAAAAAAATTAACCACTGTTCCCTGACGTACCTGGGAAAGTGAGGATTGAGCGGAGCAGTCCTCCCTTTGTTACATTCTGCAGTCTCACCATGAGATGTCACCAATTCTTACAAACAGCAGGACCTTTAAGACAAGACTAAGGCGAGAGGACCCACATGAAAGTACACTGAGCAGCAAGTGTATGGTCAGAGCAGGGCTCCTCTCTCAGCTGAGCATTCCTCTGAAACAGATTGGAATGTGTTGTCAGATTACGTGAGCATCTGAGGCCTCTCACTGTCTGACTGACCTCTTATTCTCCCACACTAACCAGTATAAACAGCTGTGAACTGGGACAGGGCACACTGTGAGGTTGCAGAGATGGGGCATGTCCCACTAGGACGATGGAGAAACTACATATTACAGTAGGATCACAGAGTAAAATGAAGTGGTCTCCGGAGTAGCAGCAGAACTCAGATCACTCAGTTCCGGCCTTCTCTCTTTGTCATTTTCCAAAAATGTGGGTGAGTCTGGTTAACACCCTAAACCCCAGACCTAAGCAGCACATTACAGCTTCCTGTTCTGTGGGGACTAGACTCCAACTATGGGGATAATGTCAGATTGTATTTCATCCAAGCACGACAATCAGTGCAGCTTGCAGTTAAATCGGGTGTTAGCAGCAACAACACATTGGCAGTGTTACTGACCAGACTAAATAATTGATAATTCTTAAACTGGGATATGAAACATCCACCCCATTCCAACTGGAGATGATGAAGCACAATCATCCACTGCTCAATGTTTTTCCTGTTCTAACTCCACTTGTCATTACAAGTCAGATACTCATGAAAGGAAGCCAGGTTAGTCTACGTGAGAGTTCATATACTGTACATCCATTAGGATATACAGTACCTATATGCAAAACCACACAGTTTCATTTCATGTTAAAAATGTCTGAAACAGTGACGACAAGGTGACATTTTATTTTCTGTTCAACCTAAAAATCCTAAACACTCCAAATCAACATGTGGATTAGCTGAGCTCAGAAATGTACCCTTTGTTTAATCACATATTGACAAGCTAAAGCCTAGTTTTGCATTAAAATGACAGTATTTGCCACCTGATGATGCTGTTTTCAAGTTTCAATTGAGTTTTACCACGTGGCATGGCTTGGCTGTGGCAATGATGTACAACGCTATCTGAAACCTAACTTGATAAATATCCTTGCCAAGCGTTCACAGGTCACATGGCATCAAACTGTGACCACATAACTTGGGCAGCGGCTCTTTATCCTTCAGGCTGTGCCCAAGTGAACAGCGAGAGTGCAGGTTAATTTGAGCTGCTTCAGCTAGCTAGGGGACCTGCTGGTCCAATGCCAGCAATGAGGTCACCACAAAACACACAGCGGTTCTTAATTGGAAAAATCTGGATAAGCTATTACGTCTGGTTCTCCCACAGTCCTTCAGCAACTGCAAACTTGCCATAAGGAAGGGTGGAGGTGGCACGGAGGTTAAGTTTAGCAGTAAAAGTAAATCTTGCGGGGAAAAAGAAAATTAACCAGGATGCGTACGCACAACCTGTTAACGTGATATTTTTTTAGTACAGAGTACAGAGACAACCTGACAAACACTGGCTTGACTTGTGGAACACTTTTGTCTTCACACTGGACAGGACGTTGATAATCAGTGAGAACAGGAAATGTGGGGAAGGACTTCCTAAAGGCAAGCAAAAGAACACAAGCTACTTGAAAAGGCAACATTCCCTCAGCATAAAAGAAAATAACAAGAAAAAAAAAGAAAAAAAGAATCTCAATAAACACACCCTGTTTTCATTTTGGCTTAAGAAGCAACATCAGAAAAACAACCACAACTAAACCGATGTTTCCAGTTATTGAAGGGAAAGTTCTCAAAGGTTCACAGACTCACAAACACAGTCAAATATAAAGAGAGAAAACAACTGTTAAACAGACACGGGTTTCATAAAGAAGTGAACTGTAGAGATAATGAGACTGTAGAGTCTCAACAGGATACTTGACTGACACAGACTAAAATAAATGGTACTACAACTACACCTAGTGGCCACAGCAGGTCATAGCCATTCACTATTCCAGATAACTGTCTCTTTCAGTCTGTTCAGTCACAGCAACAATCCTTGGCAGGAAAAGCACAGGTGGTGCTGATAACGGTACAGTACAAATAAGCGAGGACCGTGTGAACTGGCATGCGCCCTGGAACCGAGGAAACTATATGGAACTCGGCCATCATTCATTTAATTATTTACATCTGTGCTTTTCCTACTGCAACCTATCAAAAATGTCCTTATTAGTATCAGCCATGTCTGACAAGTAAAAACCTATGTTACGACAACAGTCTGTGACAAAGTGTCCTGTGTTTCTATGTTTTCATCGTAAAGGGACAATATTTATAGTCTTGTATGAACGTGCAGTGACAGTAAAGGCAACCCTGACTCTGACCGCATGGTAGTAGACTGATCAGTCTGGAGTGGAGGTTTGTCAAATAACTAAGTTGCTTAGTGTCTGTTAATTGCATAACAAGCTGCTTCTGAATAATTAAAGGAATGTTTTAGTTAAATAATATGAATACAAAGCTTTCAGAATTGGGAATTTGGCAAATTGGACACCCTGTATTGACTGTGAATGTAAGAGTGGATGGTTGTTTGTCTGTGTGGCACTGTGATGGACCGGCGACCTGTCCACGGTGTACCCCGCCTTCCACCCTCTGTCACCTGGTATTGGCACAAGCGCCCCCTAAGCAGTAGACAATGGATGTATGAATGGAATATGAACATAAAGCTTACTTGGGTCAAGGTGTGTGAAGGTGCCAATGACAAAGTCCAGCGTAGAGACGGCCAGGACAGCCAGCAGTATCAGCTGGAGTCGGACAATCCACTTCACACCGGCCAGGTTGATTCCGAGCAGAGCCAGCAGCACCGCCGCCGACATACCACGCACCGCCCACTGAGACTGTAGACCCAGCAGCTCCGCCACCGACTCTGAGAAACCTGTAATGTACATGGCTCCAGCCACGCACTGCGGGGGAGGGTGGCAGAGGAATCATGGGTCAGGACATGTGAATATACTAATAAAGAAACTTCACCCAAACAAAAAAAAAGAATTCAATATAAATACCATCGTTCAAAAACACTCACCTGTCCAAACACATAAAGGAGGCCCACTGTACCCCCAACCCTGCCACCCAGGACAGTGGAAATCATGGAGTAGATTCCCCCACTCCCGACTCCACAGTGCTCACACATGCCGATCCCCGACATCACCGTAACCAAAGCAACCACCACAACCGACGAGACCAGGAGCATCCCAAGCGGGACACCAGTGTTTCCCTAGAAAGGTTAAAAAAAGTGACAAAAAAACAAGCACTTAGATAAATAGAAACATTAATAAAAAAACTGTTATATATTATGATATAATTTGCTATTCTAACATTTCACCAGTCTTTAAATCTTTTTAACATCTGCTCATCTGTTTCTGCTTCGTATGTTATTCACCAACTGCTGTTACTAAGTAAAAATAATATAATTATTTATAGCTGTGCATTTGTGTATTAGAATCACCGGTTAACTCTCTTTTTTTGTGAGGCAGAAAACGACAAAGATTCATTTAATCTTTATTTGACGTTTCCTACTTCACTTTCTCATCATCTCAAATATTATGGGAATTCCCAGTAACCTTGATCTTGAGGATCTTGGTCGTGACGTACTGTAGATAGATAGATATATACTTTATTCATCTCACAGAGAAAGTCACAGTAGTCAAGGCCATCATAACCAACAAAGCGTGTTTTCTTTGCTACAATGTTTTCCTCTACACAACAAGGAAGCAACTCATGACAAGTATCTCACACGGGATAAGAAACCCTGCCTCCCACATGACACACTACATGAAGCTAAACCCAGGCAGATGCAGCAATTAAAAACCACTGAGTCTTTGTAATTGTGACGACACTGCAGTGTTTGGCATCAAGTGACAGGGTGACACATGCTTAATCATGGCTGCGGCTAAAAATACAAATGTAAAGCATCAACAAAACCCCAAACTAAGACATGCAAAGCAGACAGTACACAAAACTGGACATTAATAAGGTTAAAAGTGAATGTTTGAAAAATATGAAGTCTTTGCTGTTTTCCTGTTTTAACGGCCAAATCCTTCAATAAATACATACACATGTTGAGACTTTTACATATTACTGTAGATTGTTGAAATTAAAAAATGTGGGTCCCCATATAAAAAGTTTGGACCATGCGGAGTATTGAAATGTGAATACAACACAGTACATATTTGACCACATTTTAGAGAAAGCTGAGCTTCCCTTGCCGTCTTACAGCAAGACAGTAACACTGATCAATATAGTCGATATGCAAGTCTGCAGTTTCTTTTAACTGGGTATGGGTGTAGAATTGACAAGGCACAGTGAAAACACAGTGTGAACGCACCACGAGGTAGCCAGTACGCAGGAATAAAACCACACCGAAAATGTTGATCATGCAGGTGGTAAAAACTCCATCCCAGGTGCCGAACAGCACCGGCTCCCACACAAACAGCTTGATCTTCCACCACGGCTGGCTCGACTGCTGGAAAACCTTAACACAGAGACATTAGAGCACAACATCAGGAATAAGTCATTATCAAATTCATCATATGATAGTCTAACCTCAGTGAATATGGGACATTATTTTGTATAGGGGCAAATATCTTACCTGTGCATCCTCATGAAATAGATCATGGACACGTGTGCCTGTGTTGTTGTCGTCACTCACTTCCTCCTTCAACAGACCTCCCTCATCTCCCACCTGGTCACCTGAATACACAGTCACACCAGATGGCAGAGTGTCCATCGTAACCTACAGTTGTTTCCCCTTCAGGTGGTCCTGCAGGCACACATGAAAACAGGAGAAAAACATGAATATAAGTGTGAGGAGCATGAAAAAGATCTATCTATTCCACATTCTTCTTGCAGCAGCCCTGAGTTGACTTAATCAATTCTATGACACAACACTAACACTAAGTCCCTACTGTTGTTATCGAGCCGCTGTCGTCGGAAATCTGTCGTAGCGACGGAGAACTAAAACCTGGGACTGTTAGACTAACTGAATGTGAAGTGGAAAATGTTAACAGTATTTTCCACATGCTGCATTTTAATTGATCTATATTTACTTTTCATTTATTTGAGAAGCTTCACGTACACCCTTAAGTTTTGTAGGTGGAGCAATATTGAGAATTATTTTGTAACAATTCTTACCCACTTTTATTCATCTATTTATTCTTAACACGTCCTTTGTTCAGTAAATGATGGGCAATTAGCCACTGTTATGTTTACAGTTTCTGTTTAGTCATTTAATCGTGTTAATAAATAATTTTATTTATTTTATTTTAAATAAAGCAAAAATGTGCCGTACCGTGACATCAAAACCGAGGTACGTACCTAACCGTGACTTCGGTGTACCGTTAAACACGTAGTAGTCACCGATGTCTGTGCTTTGGTTTTCATCTAAAACAAATTTGCACGTTACAAAGTTTCCCATCTTTTCTGTTGTTAATGGTTATCTATATTCTTGCATATGACAACTCTTAAACTTAAAAACCCTGTCAATAGAATTGATCCAATAAAGGAACAGAGAGCAACGATTGAGGGAAGAGGTGAAGATGTGGATTTAGTAAAACTGAGGTGGATTTGTGGAGTGAGAGAAGAAACATTTTATTTTGTTTTATCTGTATGCTATTTTCTTAAATTGCCCTTTTGCAAAAGACACTATATTGATTTTGTAAATAAATATGAAGGGTGTCAAGACTCTGTTGGCCCAAAAAAATAACACCTTAAGATGTAGCATTATTTTTGAATATATACATTTCATTACATTACTTTATAATGCTGTATATGTATGGCTTTCTTCACTTTTATTTCATATAAATATAGGAAGAGCTTTTTATTTTACTTGAGGTGTGTGCGTACTCGTGTGTGCGTCATGAGACCGACATTAATGGCCCCTCCTCTCCCGGTGTGAACACCCGGATACAGCAGGGTGTGACTCAGTTTAAGGTCACACAGGTATTTTACTCACAGTTAAAATAATAAATCAGTCCAATGATATAATACAATGCTTTGTAAATCATCTGTCAAATATCAGCACTAAACTGATTTTACAAAATCATCTAATAGCCATAAACTAACAAATGTTGCTTTTTAGTTTCTTTAATTTTCTTCAGTTACGACCAGTCTGCTTGTCAATTTAAATCGTATACGCTGTCGGCGCCAAACCTTATTGACAAATGTGCACATTTTATGTTTCCTAAAGGCAAAATAAATACACGAGTTAGTTTACTCTTCAAAACAACCCCGAGCTACTCTAGAACTCGACTATAACCAAAACGGCAACATAATTAAATTGAATTTAAGCTGCATTGTTTAGCAAACACGTACATGTTTCCAATCTCATTAAAATGGCTTGTCGCATGCGGCCAGAACAAGCTATTTTGAATTCAGAACATGACGTCACCCAAACTTTACCAGACACTATACTTTAATTTAAAAGGAACAGTTGTTTTTAAATAGTGTGACGTCGCTGCACCAGAGTCTAAACATGAGTCTTACCTTCACACAGAGAGGACCAGCTCATTCCCTGTTGACAGAAGAGAAAAGATGGTGGAAGGCTCAGTTCATTTTTCCATGTTGCTTTGGTATTGAATGCAGTCTCTCAGCTCCTCCTGAAGTTTACAACGTGTGTGGTGGAAACGTCAGCAGCAGTAGATTGAACTGAGTGCGTGTGTTACCTGTGCAGGGTGTGTTGCTGCTTTGCACAGGAATCCTGTGTTGGTTTTGGCAAAGTCTTCAGCAGCAGATAGAGTTTACTCTTGATTAAAAATATCCACGTATCTCTTTATGTCCTTATCTTTTTTGTAGAATTATTTACAAGAACAGGACTGGACTTCATAAGTAAGAGAAAAAAAAAATAGACATTTTCCACAAATTAGTACATTAAGTGGTACAAGAAGTGATAATGTATTTGTTTTTTATGAATTAAAACAAGTTTTCTGACTTTCCAGCTTCTTAAATGTGAATATTGTCTGGTTTATTTATTTGCTCCATACAACAAATACATCAATAAAACTGAATCATTTTGGTTTGTGGACAAAATAATTCATTTGAGAACATCGTACTTTCCAGGTTTGGGAAACACTGATCAACATTTTCTGGACCAAATGATTACTCAATTAATCCAGAAATGAATCGTTAAGATTAATCAATTATGAAAATGAATGAACCAAACATTACATATTTCTTTCATTCACAGATCCAACCTACTCTGTATTTCTCTGCTTAGTTCTGCTGAAACTAATAACAATAATAGTAATAATAATAAGAAGAAACTCATTTCCACAATTTCCTATCCATTTTAAGGAAATGAAAGGTGCTTGCTGCAGCCCTACACTTCACTTCATTTTGCATATTTGCCGGGGACCTATTTGAAAACAACTCTATCCAAACTCAAACACACCAAGAAATGGCTGCCCACTTTTGATATGAAACCACTGCAGCGTAGCAACACAGCCACCGCTGAAAGGCCTCCCCGAATATATAAACAATTCACGTTCAAATAGTGTGAATTATTTTTTTTATTTATAAGGACATGACACACACACAACAATCAAAAATCACAATTTAATCTGATTGTTTACAAATCATAATATATTGCAAAAAAGATCTAATTATATAGGTTACTCGACTGACATTAATCAGCTACAATTAAAGCTGCACATTATTCATAAAACAAGTTCACTCGACCCAACACGTTAGAGACCATGCAAATGAACCTCACTTGTCCCGAGTTCACGGAAGAGAAAACGCGAGGCTTCCTCATCAAGTTCACCAAAAAGTCCATGCATGCCCGTTAAAGGTCACACTCCTGTCTGAAACATCTTGACACAAATGACTTGTACAGAGATAAATGAGGGTAGCAATAGATGATGTTTCAAAAATAGTTTTTATCAAAAAATTCACAATTCGGATCTTCTTTTTTTTTTTTTTTTACACAAAACATTTTTTTTCTTCTTCTCTAGCTTATACAAGGACACTTATGGCCAGGTTTCTGACAATAGATCATTAAAAGAAAATGAAATAAAAATACCATAGTACTGCTCATAAAGTTAATGAATCTCCATTAACAGATTTGAACTGTTCTCCTGTTGCAATGAACAATTTCTTTTTGGTGGTTTCAATTTCCCCCAAAAGCAGAATTGCTCTCATGCACTGTGCTTTTACAAATATTAAATAATATTCCACCCAAAATCTGCTTGAACTGACAAGTTTACGTTGCTCACAGCCACTAATGAGGTTAAATATTTGAGAGGAAAAGGGGGATAGTTTTAGGTCTAGGAGTATCACGGTTAACTCAAATGAACAGTTTCTGGATGCTGTGTACAGTAAAAACCCATCATAATCCACAATCAACTGCATTAACAAGAAAAAGAAAAAAAAATCACTTTAACCAATCATCAATATAACTGTTTTAAGTGTCAATTCTTCTTCGATAACGTTGGTGATGTATACACATACAAATCTTAGTGAGTGAAAATGACTATTGGTTGAAACTAATAAATGACAAAGAGTGTCTCTTGCACAAGCCTCGTCTCTCTCGATTATCACGCGATCTAACAGTACGTCTCAGAACATAAAAATATACAATGTATTTACAGCAGGACATTTTTGTCTATACGTTCTAGAGGGAATGTTCAATGAGGGGAAAATTACTTCTTTTTTTTTTATTCTAACACAGATGCCGTCTGTCCCTGATTGTCAGCAAAAATGTAACAAGAGGGAGCCTCGAGGGAGCAAACCCAAAGTCTGATGGCGCAGAATTAAACAGTGATACACACAGAAGCACCTAAGACACAAATGTACACACAGAAAACAGTCGACGTGTGATTAAAGTACAGAACGGACTTTACGCAACCATTTAAAAATGCTTAGCAGATGTGGCATACTACGGAAATAACTACAAATATCAAAAACATCCACTTAAATGTTTCCTCCCAAACCACAGATAACAGCTCAAGATTAGACTCTTATTCCTTCAATTCTAAACTAATCAAACATGATGGGCAAAACTGAATGACGCTCCCGGATCTCAACTAATCACAGCGTGAACTGGTTGATATAGCTTATGTATGTTGTAATTGTGCAAGTTGTATAAGTAACCTTAGAGCATCGGCTGTGTAAAAAAAGAAAAGAAAGAAAGAACCTAAAAGGGATAAGCTTGGAAAAAGAATAAAAGGCACAAATGCAAAACGAACGAAACTGGAAAAACCAAGCACCCTTTTCCACATGTAGATTTCCTAAAAACAAAAGCCTCGATACAATTTTGACCTTCAGTGGGTAGAGAGGATTCTCATCACATGGTTGTCTTGCTCCGCGATGAACAGAACGTCAGCTGCAGCTTCAAGGGTCTTAAGCAAAGAGCGTTGTGTGTGTAATTTCATATCACAAAAAAATCAGACACAAGGGCTTTTTATCGCCAAGTGGTCAGTGTCCGAAATCTCAGTTTCGCCATTTAAGTAAAGGAATTGTGCAACTCACACAAATGTGAGACAAAAGTACCACATTCTTTGTAGTGAAGAATGTGCGTGTTGTGCAAATATGAAGCACAATCTTGTTAAGTGATTTCACTACTACTACTACTACTACCAAAAGAAAATAAGAATTATCCTGCAGTCATTTTATGTTTGCAGCGTTTTGATACCCACATTTTAGTGGGAACGAAAAACGTTTAAAAGCTAACCGAGCCCAATCTTTTATTATTGCACAGATGACACTGCACTCTTATTTGTATAAAATAATCAGACATTCAGTTAGGATCATTTTTGAATGTTAATCTCTTTTTTTGGCCGTCCCAGAAATCAGATATGAGGTCCAATCTGTGCATGGTAAATAAACTAAATTGCAGACGTGATGAACACCATCAATTAAAGCTTTTCTGAGGCTGTCCTGACACATATTGTGTGAAAACACCCGCTTTTTATGTGATATTCAATTTCTCACATAGAGTCACTTACGTCAGTGAGCAAAGGAACAGGAGTTAACATGCTGGGACAGGATGTTTTCTGAGAGGAAACTTGAATTGATCCAGATACATTAGTGAGGAAAAGCCGCCACAGAAGAGCGCAAAAAAAGGCATAGTACTAATAAATAGGGCCTATGATTAAATACGTGGAAATATTGCATTAAGCAGCATCCATTTGATCATCTTTTGAGCAAGGCAAACTGATTTTTTCAAAATAAAAGTAAGTGTCACAGGTATGAGGGATCATATGTCACCTAATCGCATCACGTATACATTCTGGAGCAAGACATCCGCCCAGACACAATACATTATTATTTGTTTTCTTTCAGGGGGGACTCTAGATTATTTAACCTTTTACTTTGTCCAGTCTGTAAGGTTGAACTTAAAAAGAAACAAAAAAAAAACAAACAAAATACAGAACATGATTTTTTTTTTTCTAACAAACTACTGTGAAAAAGAGCACACATTTAGAATGGGACTTGTTTTGGCAAAACAGAAGACATGAGATAAAGTGCAGCTGAAATTATTAGCAGAAATTAATTTTGCCCCCACCCCCCATTCCCTTCAGCCAAAGGTTTCACCGGATGTCACGTCAGGGGAGGAGTTCAGTTGAGACCTGGTCTCAGTGACTCTGACTAAGGGGAACTCTGTGAAGTCTGTGCTGTGTCCTCGAAGACTTACTTGTCCGTTGGTTACAGTAAATTGTGAGGAGGTTCCAGATCTTGAAGTCTGGAAATTAGTTTTGAAGTTCTGATCGAAGGAGCTTATCTGAAAAGTCTGCAGTATTCCTGGTGAAGATTCTGTCTTTTTGGAGGGCGATGAGTCCTGCTCCAGGAAGTCCTCCTCGGCCGGGGACACGGCGGAAGGAGAGGTGGTCTCGTCACCTGAAAATGAAAAGGAGTGCTGGGAGTCCCCGACCAGTAATCCAAAATGAGGTTTCTCTAAAGTGGACCTTAGCGGAGAGCTCATCCCTGATTTGAACCTGCTGGGAGAAGGAAACTGTTTCTCTGTGGAGAACAGAGGCTGTCCAGCTAATGTGGGGTTTTCAGAGACCAAGCTAAGGCTCTGACTGGTCAGGTAGCTGTCATTCTGGCTGGTCCTCTCCAGTGCTTGCTGGAGAAACTTGGAGTATTCATGCAAGAGGCTGACTTTCTCAGACGCTGGTGGAGCTGAGGCACTGGAGGATCCAAGACTCTCCACGGGACTGCTGTCTGAGACATCAGAGGAATTGATGGATATGCTCGATGTCACCTCCGTGTCTGCCACGCTAAAGGAAATGTCTGACTGTCCATTAGCTTTGTTGGAGTAATGCTCCAACAGCGTCTGAAGAACCTCATCCGGCAGCACGTTCTTGTCATGCGTTGCTTTAATCTCTGTGCTGAGTGGTTGGGGCTCCAGAATGGTGGCCGGGACCGTTTCATCAATGACCGCTGACACCACAGTCTGTGAAACAGCCGGCTGGGAGGAGATGCTGCTCGTGTTCAGGTTAAACTCCCTACTGTTATGGGCCATGGCAGCCTGAAGATAACGTTTCTTCTTGAGAAACTGCATGGCGTCGTCGTAGTTAGTGCTGCTGGCTGCCGGCTTTGCTGGTCCTGCCTGAAGAGTTTCCACTGACTCGAGTTCAGTGTTGCTTTCTACTTCTAGCAGGCTTTGCTTGTCAACAATTTCAAAGGTGTACTGTGTGACCTTGCCATTTTCCTCAAAGGAAGACAAAGTGGACAGACAGGGAGGAGTTTGTTCACTGGACTGTTTCAGACTCCTCTTGGGGACCTTTTTCAACACTAGCTTGGGAGGAGTCACCTCCTCTGATGACACGTCTTCTTCTTCTTCTTCTTCTTGGTGATGACAAGCTGTTTCTTCAGGCAGAGCCACAGAGTAGTCAGTGATCACATACTCGTGTTTGACTTTGGAGGACACAGCGAAGAGAGGTAGACCTTCAATTTTATTCTGTCCCTGCTGCTGCTCCTCCTCTTCCTCCTCCTCCTCCTCCTCCTCCGCTTCAGCGACAGTGACAGCTTGCCCTTCTGTCTGGGCAGCGGTGGAAGAGCCTGAACTCTTGTCTGCACACTTCTGCCGCTTCTTCTTGGGCAGTGAACACTCTCTTGCAGGAGGGGAGAGGCCTAAAGAATCCACTTCACGCAAGGGTCCGACTTTTCCAGCAGCCCTGTTGGTCTTTCTCTCTCTGTTCTCATGACACATCCGCCTGTGCTTTAAAACCCGGTCTGTTCGGGAGAAATACTGTAGGTGGAGGAGACAGCATGTTTATTTGATTGATGTAGCAAAAAGACATAAAGGGGAGATGAAGCAACACAGACAAATAAATCAAGACAAATCCTCAATTCTACAGAATATATCTCCTCTGATTTAAACTGAACCTGGCTGACTTACTTCTAAATTTATTTCTGGTTCTTCTTGGTGCACAAATTCCACCCATAAACCTAACCATAGTCAATACTGAGAATAAGTCTGTTTTATTTTCCACCAATATAATCAGTATGTTTGTGTAGCTTCTCGTTCATCCAGGTCATAATTATCCAAAACATAGAGTCAGTAGCAACTGGACTTCAAGTTTTTCTTTTCAAGAAATATGAGCGGCAGTTCAAACATTCAGCACGTAAATTCATCAGCCATATTAAACTGTTCCAGATGCAATAATTTACAAGCAAACAAAAGCAGCATACCTGGTGACAGTAGTCACATTGGTATGGTTTCTCTCCACTGTGAGTTCTCTTGTGTCTCTCCATATGATATTTCTGGATGAATCTCATTCCACACTCATCGCAGCGAAAAGGCTTTTCACCTAAAAATAAAAAAGAGAGAGAGAAAAAACACACCAGATGACTAAGGATAAATAAAATCCTTGTGAATATAAATGAACATTCTTCACTCACCAGTATGGATCTTCTCATGTCTCTGGAGAAGATATTTCTGAATAAAGCGCATGTCACATTGGCTGCACTGAAATGGCTTCTCACCTAAAGTTAAAATAATACATTAATAAACAGAAACATCTGGACATTGAGTACATAGCATTATTGATTACTGAAACATAATCCTTCGGCAACATAGTGACACGACTCCATAATACCTACCAGTGTGAATGAAGACGTGCCTCTGCAGATGATAGTTGGTTCTGAATGCAGCATTGCAATGAACACAGATGTGACACTTGGGATTCTGTATGCCCAAGGATCCGTCATCATCAATGCTGAGAATCTACAACGGGAACAGCAGAACGATACTTCACTTCTACAACACATGTCTAAAAAACAAACAAACATTTATTTCCTTTAAGAAATGCTCTCACTTGGACCTTTGCCGGTGAACGCTGTTTCCTTTTCTTCTTTTTTGGACACACCATCAGGTCCTTGGCTGCTTTTTTGTCCTTCGTCATGAGAAATGCCGGCTCA